>NW_015393779.1:15213-20248 GCF_001527695.2 Protobothrops mucrosquamatus | reverse complement strand
AGGCTGTCCTGGGTTTAAAAAAAAAAAAAAAAAGGCACTGGCCATACTCTAGCCACGGTTTGTTGCAAAAGACAGACTGATGGACTTGGAAGCGTCTTTGTTTTTAGCCTGTGAATTCCAGCCTGCTTTAGCTGATCCATATGTTCCCCTTTATGGGTTTTTACCATTTTGATGACTCTTAACAATAGTCAAAACACTTAAGATCTGAACCTTCATTTAATTAATATCCTCATTACGCCATGAAAGCGGTTTTTCAGTCCGGATTCTCCACGTGGGAAAATGAAAGTTCTTTTTTGTGAAGATTCAACTGGCTTAATTTCTAGGCACATTTTCCTCCACGCGTCTCCACATTTGTCTACCTTTAATTATGATTGTTTCCCCCCCCAGCCCCCCCATCCAACATTCTGTTCTGTCTTTCCTTCAGGAAAAAAGAATGCTGTTTGCTTTAGATAATGATTGCATAGCTATGTTAAAATTATGAGCACCAAGAAACCATTGTTGGGGGAAAAAGAGAGAGAGAGAGAGAGAGAGAGAGACTACACGGTGGAAAGGAGATGTCATTTTTATCCCCTACTGTTGAGGTTTTGTCCTTGCCCTCCCTTCCTCCAGCACACACAGCCAAGAATGCAAACCACATTCCTTCCCAAGGCGTGTCAGGTTCCAAGGCCTGAGTGAGGTGGACCCGGCGGCGAGGCGGGTGGTGAGGGTGGCGTTTTTTTCTTTCTTTCTGGTGTTTGCAAAAGGCAGCTGGTTGCTAAGCAGTGGCACCGAAGGCTCAGTCAAAGCAGAATTGTGGGATGGGGCAGTCAGGCCGGGCCGAGGTGAGTCAGCAGGGATTCAGGAGGCCCTGCAGGTGCCAGGGAAGGGAAGCCGGGCCCCGGCGGGCGCTTGGCAAGGCTAAAAGTCTCCATCCCAAAGTGAAAATCCCGGAGTGGCAACCTCCTCCGCAGGAGACATTCCCGGGGAAGAGATCCTGACTCAGCTCCCTTCCTGAAATGCAGTAGCTGAAGTGGGAATTCTGCTTTTTTGAACCCAGGAAAGCAGGAGATTAAAATGAACACCCGATTAACGAATAAGGAAAGTAAAAGAATTTGATCTTGCAGAGTATATGTAGAATATATGTGCTGGAGAAGACTCCTGCGAGTCCCCTGGACCGCAAGGCGATCCAACCGATCAGTCCTGGAGGAGATCAACCCCGACTGCTCTTTAGAAGGCCAGATCCTGAAGTGGAAACTCAAGTACTTTGGCCACCTAATGAGAAGGAAGGACTCCCTGGAGAAGAGCCTAATGCTGGGAAAGATGGAGGGCAAGAGAAGAAGGGGACGACAGAGAATGAGGTGGCTGGATGGAGTCACTGAAGCAGGAGGCGGGAGCTTCAATGGACTCCAGAAGATGGTAGAGGACAGGAAGGCCTGGAGGAACGTTGTCCATGGGGTCGCGATGGGTCGGACACGACTTCGCAATTAACAACAACACATATGTACAAGCTCCCTGTTGTGCCTAACTTTGGAACGTTTCTGCGTGAGAACATTTCCTTCCTCCCTCCCTCCCCGTTCTTCCGGAAAGGGATGAGATTAAGCCTGGCCATATTTAAGAGAGGGCTCTAATAACACAGGTCCCCTGAGATGGATGCGGTCCGGGAGCATAATGTGAGCTTGCCCAGTGAGTGCTTTCACGAACGTCAAACAGCTTTCTGGTTTTAAGATTTCTCTGTAGGCAGGCTGGCTTTTCTTACACGGTACACTTTCTGCCACTGTTTGGCTTGGCAATACTTTCTACCTCTGACTTCCACGAGAAGGCACGTTTTTCAAGCTCCATCTCAGAGCGGTTCCTAGATGGAGTTTTATTTCCTCAGCGGTGATTTCTGCTGATAAGGGAAGGAAGTTTCTCAACTCTGCTCTCTCTTGGGACATGTCGGAAAGAGGGTTGGTATGTGGTCCGTCTTTAGTACAAAGTATTGGGGGTGGGAGGGTGGGTGGAGAAAAACCACCGTGGCTGGAGCAGCAGGAGTGAGCTGTGCCCTCTGAAAAAAAAAGGACATGGAGGGCCGGAGGATCTTTTGTTTAACTCCGACCTCCTGTTTTTTTGTCCGAGCTGACAAAGCATTCACAATCACGGGGAATTTAGGCTTGAATGGGGAAGCTGGTTCCCAGCCCAGCACTGGCCGTCGGCAGCCAGGCTGCATTATCAGCTGAACCTGATGAGGTTGGCATTTCCCTTTCATCATAGGCAGGAAGTTCAGGGGTCATGGGCCTGGAAAATACTGGCCGGCCGGCTGTTTGATCAGAGGGTGGATTAAGGGGGGGAGGGAGGGAGGAAAAGGAAGGAAGGAAGGAAGGAAGGAAGGAAGGAAGGAAGGAAGGAAGGAAGGAAGAAAGAATGTAAAAAAACGAGATGTAAAAAGGATGTTGAGACTCTAGAAAGAACGCAGAGAAGAGCAACAAAGATGATTAGGGGACTGGAGGCTAAAACATGCAAGGAACGGCTGCTGGAATTGGGCATGTCTGGTTTAATGAAGAGAAGGACGAGGGGGGACAGGATAGCAGTCTTCCAATATCTCAGGGGCTGCCAAAAAGAAGAGGAAGTCAAGCTATTCTCCAAAGCGCCTGAAGGCAGGACAAGAAGCAACGGATGGAAACTGATCAAGGAGAGAAGCAACCTAGAACTAAGGAGAAACTTCCTGACAGTCAGAACAATTAACCAGTGGAACAACCTGCCTCCAGAAGCGGTGAATGCTCCAACACTGGAAGTTTTTAACAAGAGACTGGACAGCCATTTGTCTGAAATGGTATAGGGTTTCCTGCCTGAGCAGGGGGTTGGACTAGATGACCTCCAAGGTCCCTTCCAACTTTATTATTATTATTATTATTATTATTATTATTATTATTATTATTATTATTATTATTATTATTATTATTATTATTATGGATGTTGGAGGCTGCTCTGCGCCCACGCAGACCAAGGCCACCGTCTGCAATTGATCAGCTGTGCTCTCCCTGAAAGGAGTGAGAATCCAGGTCTCCTATGTCAGTCAAAGCCAAGCACCAGGATTGTGACTTTTGCCCGGGGTGTTTTGCAACAGCGCAGGGGCTTCACAAGATGCAACGCAATGTTAGAGAACTCCCTTTGCGAGACAGGGTTGCAAGGATCCTCATTCAAACGCAAGGCGTTTTTTTTTATAGTTTATAGTTACCCCGGAAAAAGAAGTATTCAAGAGTTGCCTTTTGATGAGATGGGCAGCCCATCAGTCTAATAAATAAATAAACTTTTGTGGGTGCTCTGAAAGAGGAGCGAAGCGGGAGCCCATCCTTCAGCAGAAACCCCAGTTCTCAAGCTGAAAGATGCACCGTGTTCTGCCCCGCTGTGCTCCTCCCGGATGAAAAAAAAAAACGAGAGAAGGAGAACTGGGGAATTCCTCCTTCAAGCAGGTGCCAGGAAGTGCACCCCACGTTGCTGAGCCCCGGATAGAGGGGGATTATTAGCAGCTGCTGCCAATAGACGCCTTTCCGGGTTGGAGTCCCAAGCAGGTGTAATTAACAGTGGAGGAGAGTTAGGTCCCCTCCCTGGCTGAGACCCAGCCTCTCCCTTGAAGTATTGTTAGGGGTGTGGTGTGTGTGTGTGTGTGTGTGTGTGTGTGTGTGTTTGCATTTGTTTGTTTGAGCAGCATGTGGCCTCCTTTTATCCCGTTTTCGGAGAAATGCTTCAAAACAGACCTTCGCCTGAATCAAACACGGACAGTGCCCTTTAAGGAGTATTGTCAGCCAGTTCAGAAAAATAACCGTTTTTCAGTAGCCGCCTCTTAATTCGCCGATCAGCACATTGATCGGTAAAACACAAAGAGGGATTAATAATGAAAAGTCTGGTGAAAGAGGACGGCGCTTTGGGAGGACAGCCAGAATGCATCTGCATCTCGGGAATAACCTCGCGAGGACATCCACAGGAACGAAGAGAAATTTGGTCTGGGTCTCCCGGTGCTTGGACTCCTGACTTCTGCGGAAACTGACAGCCATTTTCTGCCGTTGACATCCTGTCCAGAGTCTTTTGACACAGGCTGAGCCGTAGAGGCTGGCAATTGACTTGCCCTGCCTGGCATTGCCCGCCCTCCTCTGGATTCAGTCGAAGAAGCTCTACCAAGCTCAGCCAGCAGTTTCCATTGGGGGCGACCAGTGGCCTCCCTCCTTCTCCTCCGACTTGGGCTTATTAAGGAAAATGGGGCTTCTTTCAGACACAACAGAACAAGCCAATGATTGTACCTTGCTGGACCACCTCTGTTTTTGCTTCACTCGCCCCCGAAGTGGCTAAGTTGCCGTTGTTTTCTCCTCCTTGCTGGAAACCTCCATTTGTGTGCTGGGGCCGATCCGGCTTGCGTCGGCCCAAGTTAGTGGGCAAGAAATGGGCGTAGATGTGAAGCCGGGAGGCCTGCTAATAACAGATCAGGCACCCGGCCCTTGGTTTGCTGACGTTATTCCTCAACTTTCTACGACAGGTTGTGGTTCAAAGAAAGCCTTCCTCTAAGCGTGAAGGCATTCTGTTCCGTCCAGTTGCTGTCCCGTCGGGTTTACAAAGCAGAGGAGAGCAAAGCCAGTCAGCCGTCAGGTTTGAGGTTGTCCTCTGTCTCCCTTGTCCACGTCCCCACCCAGGCCTTCTGGCACGGGGTGAAAGGAGCGATGAGTCAGGCTACTGCCCTTGTGTTTGTAATAATAATAATAATAATAATAATAATAATAATAATAATAATAATTATTATTATTATTATTATTATTATTATTATTATTATTATTATTATTATTATTAATAATAATAATAATAATAATAATAATAATAATAATAATAATAAATAATAATAATAATAATAATAATAATAATAATAATAATAATAATAATAATAATAATAATAATAATAATAATAATAATAATAATAATAATAATAATAATAAAGTTGGAAGGGACCTTGGAGGTCATCTAGTCCAACCCCCTGCTCAGGCAGGAAACCCTATCCCATTTCGGACAAATGGCTGTCCAGTCTCTTCTTAAA
>NW_015393779.1:10989-14437 GCF_001527695.2 Protobothrops mucrosquamatus | reverse complement strand
GTGGGTGGGTGGGTGAAGCTGGCTCCCCGCTAGAAATACCACTGTAAATACGTGTCTCCTCCTGGGAAACATGCCACAGATAAGGAGGCTTGCGCCGTGCCAAAAAGCTGACTTTGGCTGCCCCTGCTTTTGACAGCCCTCGGTCGGAGAGGAAGCTGGGATGCAGCTGGCAGGAAAAATCTGCATCTTTACCCTTAACTGAGGTTAAAGGTAAGGAACGCAGTTTCCAAACATCGGTTTGTAGTTTCCTCCCAGTCCCTTAAATAATAATAATAATGATAAAGTTGGAGGTCATCTAGTCCAACCCCCTGCTCAGGCAGGAAACCCTATACCATTTTGGACAAATGGCTGTCTAGTTTCTTCTTAAAAACTCTCAGTGCTGGAGCATTCACCGCTTCTGGAGGCAGGTGGTTCCACTGGTTAATTGTTCTGACTGTCAGGAAGTTTCTCCTTAGTTCTAGGTTGCTCCTCTCTTTGATGACTTTTCATCCGTTGCTTCTTGTCCTGCCTTCAGGTGCTTTGGAGAATAGCTTGACTCCCTCTTCGTTGGGGCAGCCCCTGAGATATTGGAAGACTGCTATCCTGTCCCCCCTCGTCCTTCTCTTCATTAAACTAGACATACCCAATTCCAGCAACCTTTCCTTATATGCTTTAGCCTCCAGTCCCCTGATCATCTTTGTTGCTCTTCTCTGCACTCTTTCTAGAATCTCAACATCTTTTTAATGATCAGGAACGGTTAACTCTTAAAAAGCCAGGAAACCGGATCCCTAGCAGAGCCCAGGACGTTTCAGCCTTGGGTAGCTGGCATCCTTAGAGTTTCCCCCCACTCTCCCTTCTTGAACTTATCCAGCTGTTTTCCTCCTTTGTTGGCTGACTGAACGGGAGGCCACAAGGGCATGCTGCAGCCTGGACGGTGGCTATTACTGGACAGCAGGCCCGGTGTAGCTTGGCTAGCTTACAGGAGACATCTGGAAAAACCCTTTTTCGCTTTTAAGCACTTCCTTTGTCCCTTTGCTCACCTGACTGCTGGTGGAGGCGTC
This sequence comes from Protobothrops mucrosquamatus, assembly GCF_001527695.2. NCBI lineage: Eukaryota > Metazoa > Chordata > Lepidosauria > Squamata > Viperidae > Protobothrops > Protobothrops mucrosquamatus. The sequence goes on along the minus strand of NW_015393779.1, from coordinate 13,397 downwards.
CGGGCCATTTTAGGCTCATTGTTTCTCCCAGGACAAATTGGAGGGGCTTGCCCCCCCCCCCGTTGCCAACAATCACGCCTTCCAGATCAGAGTTAGATCCGCTGGTTCACCATCGCTCCCGTCTCTCCCCCCTCCATGGTTGGCCTGCCACATTCCTTCCATTCCTTCTCAGCAGAGCAATCACCCCAGTTACCAAACGTAAAAAAAATGTTAATTTTTTTTTTATGCTGAAGATAGATAGGAAGCCAAGCAATCTGATGATGACCCTCTGACTGAGGCTAGGCCTAGGGACTGGCTGGGCTGCAAAAGAAACAGCACGGGGAGTAGCCACGAGAGCCTCAGCCCAGCTACTCAAACAACATCAAAGGACGGGGTGGCGGGTATTTGCTGAGTAAGAAGAGTTCCTCCCAGGAAAGACTGGGATTAATTGCCTGGCACACACACACACACACACACACACACACACACACTTCTGAGGCTACCCCAGCGATAGGAAGGAGGTGTGTGTGTGTGTGTGTGTGTGGGGAGGTAATAGCAGCTTAGCCCCAGAGGAGTACCGGCTGAGCATCCAGGAAGGCCCCCACCTTTTGCCCCCTCTCCATGGAGGGCAGAAAACCCCTGGCTGAACTACTCCATGGAGCTGGAACTGCCTAAGGGTGTCAGAAAAACCTAGGTGACCCACCGTGAGCTTTGCTCTTCTTTTACACAAGGCTTGTGGATTTAATCCGAGGCAAGTGCTGCTTTTGCACTTCTCGGGGCGCCTCTGGCCTTGCTGGATTCACCCATGCTGGCTTGAGACATTCCCAAATATCCCAAGCTCTTTGGGCCTCAGTAACTTAAGAATGTCTCCTCCCCACGTAGAATTAACATGGTTTTTCCTCTGTTGTTTGTTTTCCGGCGATTTCTCTTGTCTAATCCATGTCTGCCTGTCAGCATATGTTGATGTGCATGAACAGTGCTAAGTATTTTTCCATATTTGGTTGATTAATTAGATTTATTTCCTGCCTTCCTTCTAAGGAGACGGCTTTGCCCTTTCTCTCTCTCTCTCGGTCATATCCGTGCTTCCTTCATAAACCGTGAGAGCTTACAGCGGAATAAGATGGGCAGCCTTTTCTAACAAAAGCTGACTCTGGAAGGCAGCCGGATGTAAGCACAGGTCATCCTCGACTTACAACCGTTCATTTAGCGACCGCCCGAAGTCACAATGGCATTGAAAAAAGGGACTTAGGATCCTTTTTCACACGTACAAAAGCCTCCCCGCGGTCACGTGATCAAAATCCAGACGCTTGGCAACCGACTCCTATTTATGACAGTCACTGTGTCCCGGGGTCAGGCGGTCCCCCTTTTGCGACCTTCTGACCGGCAAAGTCCACGGGGAAGCCGGATTCACTTAACAACCGTGTCACTCACTTAACAACTGCAGGGATTCACTTAGCAACCGTGTCACTCACTTAACAACTGCAGGGATTCGCTTAACAACCGTGGTGAGAAACATGGCAAAAGTCACTTAACAAATGTCCCGTTTAGCAACGAAAATGTTGGGCTCAACGGAGGTTGTTTTTTTCTCCCCTCTCTCCTCTGTTACTACAGAAAAGGGTGTCCCTTAGGCCCAGGAGACGGCGTAATGAGAAAGGAACCGGCTAATGCCGGTTGGGGCTAATGGTAGGTGGGTTAATCATCAGTCTGATGGGTGAGCAAAGAACTGGAGGTGCCCTTGCGTGGCGGAGGGAACGGGGAGCAGAGCTAGTTGGATCTCACCCTGGCCGGACAAGCTCTTCTTGGCAGCCCCTTTGAGCCATAATCCCCGGAGGAGAGGGGAGCTCTTGAAGAGTCAGGAGGGAGGCCAGTTCCCGGGGCACAATTCGGCCCTTAGCGTTCACCCAAGCAGATCCTTGGTCACTCATTTACTCACCGCTTCTCCGTGGGACACCGAGCAGAATGGGAGCCCTCCCTTCAGCCCCACAAAATGCAGGGGTGGGGAAGTCGCAGCCTCTCTCTCTCTCTCTCTCCCACGCGCCCGGTAGCTTTTAGCTTTTTGACACAGGGGTTGTTCCGCTCACTAAACCCTTGGGTGTTCCTTTCCCCCAGGAGAAGGGTCATGAGCTGGTAATTCATATTCTCTCTCTCTTTCTCTTTCTCTTTCTCGCTCCCTCCCTTTCCCTCTCCCTCCCTCTCTCTCTTTCTCCCCGTCTCTCTCTTTCTCTCTCTCCATCCCTCTCTTTCTCTCTCCCTCTCCTTCTCCTTCTCCCTCTGTCTCTATATCTCTCTATCTCCCCCCTCTCTCTTTCTCCCCATCTCTCCCTCTCTCTCTATCTCTCTCTCCCCCCTCTCTTTCTCTCTCTGTCTCTTTTTCTTTCTCTCTCCCTCCCTCTCCCTCTCTCTCTTTCTCTCCCTCTCTCTTTCTCCCC
>NW_015393779.1:5500-8744 GCF_001527695.2 Protobothrops mucrosquamatus | reverse complement strand
AGACTGGACAGCCATTTGTCCGAAATGGTATAGGGTTTCCTGCCTGAGCAGGGGATTGGACTAGATGACCTCCAAGGTCCCTTCCAACTTTATTATTATTATTATTATTATTATTATTATTATTATTATTATTATTATTATTATTATTATTATTATTATTATTATTATTATTATTATTATTATTATTATTATTATTATTATTAGAGAAGCAACTTAGAACTAAGAAGAAATTTCCTGACAGTGAGGAAAATTAACCAGTGGAACGGCTTCCCTTCAGAAGTTGTGGGTGCTCCACCACTGGAGGCTTTTAAGAAGAGACTGGACAGTCACTTGTCTGAAATGGTATAGGGTAGGGGTGTCAAACTGCCGGCCCGTCGGCCGGATGCGTCATGCAGAAGCTGGGCCCACCTCAGCTCCAGCAAGGGAAAAAAAAGGCGTGATACGTCACGACACGTCACATGACGCAGCGAGTTTGACACCCCTGGTAAATGGTTTCCTGTTTGAGCAGGGGGATGGACTAGAAGACCTCCGAGGTCCCTTCCAACTCTTGCTATTCTATATTTGTTGCTCATTTGTTAGCAGGATCCTTTTAAAAATCTCATCTTCTGCACCTAATGAGACCAAGCGTGCTAAAGTCACATTACCAACTGTGAAAATAAAGACAATTAGCAATTTCTAACCATTTTATTTGAACAGTGTTAGCAAAAGATCCGATAGTTAATGTTTCAGCATTGCTTGCCTGGCTCAGAGGCCAAAACGGCCAGCTCAGCCTGCTTCTGCATTGTCCGCCCTCAGAAAAATGGCATCTCCACAGAACAGGATCCTTTTGTTTCCATTCAGCCTTTGTGGCTTCGAAGGTTGTGGAAACCCCTGATAGGCGCCAATCTCTTTTGAAGAGGAAATCAAGGTTTCCGCTTTACCCAAAGCCCCTTTGACTCAGGGTTACCCCCCATTTCCATGCTTTGGAGCCTTCTCTGGGTCGTTCCAACGTAGGGCGTCTCCTTGGGCCGTCATCAGAAGCAGCAGGGCCTGTCGGAGGTGGAGAATCTGATTGAGGCTCCAGCGGATTCCTGCCTTGAGGTTTCAGCGGCTTGCTAGCCATGAAATCCAGTCCTGTCTCTGGGCCCTAGGGAGAAAAACAAAACAAAACAAAAAATAAAAAAATAAAACAGTCAGACAGCTCAAAGGAGAGTCCCTCAGTGAGGAGGACACAAGCTCCCTGGCTTGCCTACTTTACTCTGCTACCAGGTGGGGATGGGAAGGAAGAGGAGCAGAGGGCTGCCTCTGCAGGGAGGGCACCAACTTGACTTCTGGAGGGCATGGGGCGTTGGTGGCGTCACCTCAGCAACATCTGGATTGGAGCCGGATGGCCGTCCGTTTCCTTCGTTTTGCTTTTGCTTCCATGCGCGATCTACACCCCTGGGATTTCCCGGTGGTGCCACATCCAGCCCGAACCAGGTCTGAGCCACTTACCTTTTGGGAGAGCTTCCGAGGTTGGTTAAGCACTTCCACCACCACGTGTGACACCGATGGTTAAGTTGCTCCAGAAGGATCACCTCCGTCTGTCGGAGGGAGTGGCAGCCTGGAGCAGGGGTAGGCAACCTTGGCTCTTTTATGACTCGTGGACTTCCAGAATTCCCTGAGCCAGCATGGGGGAACTATGGCCCCTTCATGACTCGTGGACTTCAACTCCCAGAATTCCTGAGCCAGCATGGGGGAATTATGGCCCCTTCATGACTTGTGGACTTCAACTCCCAGAATTCCTCAGCCAGCAGGGCTAAGCATGGAAACCTCTCCCTTTCCCCTCAACATGGCTGGCTCAGGAATTCTGGGAGTTGAAGTCCACGAGTCATAAAAGAGCCAAGGTGGCCTACCCCTGGCCTGGAGTCTTAGGTGGCCAAGGGTGTCTTACATCACGGATCTCTCTCGTNAATAATAATAATAATAATAATAATAATAATAATAATAATAATAATAATAATAATAATAATAATAATAATAATAATAATAATAATAATAATAATAATAATAAAGTTGGAAGGGACCTTGGAGGTCATCTAGTCCAACCCCCTGCTCAGGCAGGAAACCCTATCCCATTTCGGACAAATGGCTGTCCAGTCTCTTCTTAAAGATTTCCAGTGTTGGCGCATTCACCGCTTCTGGAGGCAGGTTGTTCCACTGGTTAATTGTTCTAAGTGTCAGGAAGTTTCTCCTTAGTTCTAAGTTGCTTCTCTCCTTGATCAGTTTCCATCCGTTGCTTCTTGTCCGGCCTTCAGGCGCTTTGGAAAACAGCTTGACTCCCTCTTCTTTGGAAGTTTTTAAGAAGAGACTGGACAGCCATTTGTCCAAAATGGTATAGGGTTTCCTGCCTGAGCAGGGGGTTGGACTAGATGACCTCCAAGGTACCTTCCAACTTTACTACTACTACTACTACTACTACTACTACTACTACTACTACTACTACTACTACTATTATTATTATTATTATTATTATTATTATTATTATTATTATTATTATTATTATTATTATTATTATTATCCCAGTTGTGCTGATCCAGTATGGTTAGCTGTGGGAGCCAAGAGGTCAGCTTGGCAGGAGATGCAGGCAGGAATCTTGAAGCTGTTGGATTCCGGATGGAATAATCAGCTCCTAAGGCCTCTTTCTTCCTCCGGAAGGAGAACTTTGCCCCTTGGGGGGAGGGGTTCCTCCTGAATCCATCGCTAGCCAGGCCTGTTTTTCCACGAATGGGATGGCACTTATTGGAACTGGTTGATGAGAAAGGTGCCACATCTTTTAAAATGCAGATTTGTTGTCTTCCTTGCCAACATTTGACCCCAGGAATATTTCAGGAGCTTGCAGATTTCACCCCCACAGTTAAAAGCAATCCCTTGGATTACTGGGATTCTCCAGAAAGAAAATGGCTCCCTGGGAAGGGATGGCAGAAGAGAGGGGCTTTTCCTGGCTAAGAGGGGAAGGGGGTTTCCTTCCGTGGGGACTGTGCAGAGTCTTGTCCCGTCTCCTGCCAGGCCTTGGCTGGAAGAGGAAGGCGAGTTCCAGGGAGGGAGGCTGGCCAGACGGGTGGGTGGGTGGGTGGGTGAAGCTGGCTCCCCGCTAGAAATACCACTGTAAATACGTGTCTCCTCCTGGGAAACATGCCACAGATAAGGAGGCTTGCGCCGTGCCAAAAAGCTGACTTTGGCTGCCCCTGCTTTTGACAGCCCTCGGTCGGAGAGGAAGCTGGGA
>NW_015393779.1:0-2196 GCF_001527695.2 Protobothrops mucrosquamatus | reverse complement strand
CCCTCTCTCTCCCTTTCTCTCCTTCTCCCTCTCCCCTCTCTCTATCTCCCCTCTCTCTCCCTCTATCTCCCTCTATCTCCTTCTCCCTTCCTCTCCCTCTATCTCCCTCTATCTCCCTCTATCTCCTTCTCCCTTCCTCTCCCTCCCTCTCCCTCTATCTCTCTCTCCCTCTCTCTCTCTATATATATCTCCCTCTTTCTCTCTCTTTCTCTCTCTCTCTCTCACATACACACACACACACCCCAACTCTCCATGGCAGGATTGACCTGTGTGCACCAACCCTGGCTTTGAGGGTCCTTCTCTTTCCAGCAACTTCAGCAGTCCCTCCCTGCCCCCCCTCCTCAGAAGGGCTGCCTCTCTGTCTGGGGAACTGGCCCTATGAGGATGCTGGTGAGAAGAGCGAGAGACCCAGCCCAGCCAGCCCTCTCTTGCTGTATTAAATTGACAATATCCACAAACGATAAATCTCCTTAGAGGAGATCTGTATCTAGAGACATGAAGAAATGCAGGTCTTCTATGAAGTCTTTTTTTTTTTTTGACTGGGTGGGTGGGTGGGAATGAAAGGCCTCTGACTTGCTTTAAAGAAATCTAAATGGATAGATCTGTAGAATACGAAGTGCTTGAACCGCACTTCTGTTAGGAGTTCTCACAATGGAATTTAAAGCCTGGCTGAGGAAACGCAGGTTTTTCCCAAGTCACAGCCGCGTTTTCTGTGGGATACGTTACCAGCCGAAAACTTAAACTTTTCTTACAGTTTTGAACCTGCATTTTTATCTGGGCATATTTCTATCTTTATTTATTCTCCCAACTTGTGGCCAAGCCAGCTGAAAACTCCGTGTTTGGCTGATAGAACGTTGCTGCCCCCTAGTGGCCAGGAAAAGCATGGGACATTCCATGCTGAAAAGCAGCATAGCAGTCCAGGGTTAATTCTGCAATTAGAAATTGGCCTTTTGCAGGAGTCTAGCGCTGCTTTTTAAGTTGTCTCGGACCGCTGCCGTGCATGAAAAAGTCACAAAGTTGTGGAGTTAAACAGCGACACATTCTGTGCGGTCTGACAAGTCCCATCTTCCAAGCACCCCTTATTTTCCACGTGCTGGCTTTTTGGGGTATGTCAGCATCTGCTGAATGCGAAACGATACTTTATAGTTTTTAGAAAAAAAGAAAATTGGGGATGGAAAAAAAAAGAGAGGAAAATCTTGAAAATTGGCAGAGGGACATAAGACATATCCAATGATTTGGACGAGGGGATAGATGGGGAACTCATCAAATTTGCGGATGACACCAAGCTGGCAGGAATAGCCAACACTCCAGAAGACAGGCTTAAGATACAGGAGGACCTGGACAGACTTGAACACTGGGCGCTATCTAACAAAATGAAATTCAATGGTGAAAAAAGTAAGGTTCTACATTTAGGCAAGAAAAACCAAATATACAGGTATAGTATAGGGGGGTACCTTGCTCAATAGTAGTAACTGTGAGAGGGATCTCAGAGTCCTAGTGGACAATCACTTAAATATAAGCCAGCAGTGTGCTGCAGCTGCCAAAAAAGCCAACACAGTGCTGGGCTGCATTAACAGAGGGATAGAATCAAGATCACGTGAAGTATTAATACCACTTTACAATGCCTTAGTAAGGCCACACTTGGAATACGGCATCCAGTTTTGGTCACCACGATGTAAAAAGATGCTGAGACTCTAGAAAGAGTGCAGAGAAGAGCAACAAAGATGATCAGGGGACTGGAGGCTAAAACATATAAGGAACGGTTGCTGGAATTGGGTATGTCTAGTTTAACGAAGAGAAGGACGAGGGGGGACATGATAGCAGTCTTCCAGTATCTCAGGGGCTGCCACAAAGAAGAGGGAGTCAAGGTGTTCTCCAAGGCGCCTGAAGGCAGGACGAAAAGCAACGGGTGGAAACTGATCAAGGAGAGAAGCAACCTAGAACTAAGGAGAAACTTCCTGACAGAACAATTAACCAGTGGAACAACCTGCCTCTAGAAGCGGTGAATGCTCCAACACTGGAAGTTTTTAAGAAGAGACTGGACAGCCATTTGTCCGAAATGGTATAGGGTTTCCTGCCTGAGCAGGGGATTGGACTAGATGACCTCCAAGGTCCCTTCCAACTTTATTATTATTATTATTATTATTATTATTATTATTATTATTATTATTATTATTATTATTATTATTATTATTA
>NW_015393778.1:26820-29575 GCF_001527695.2 Protobothrops mucrosquamatus | reverse complement strand
TGCTGGGATGCGGCCAGCTCTTGCTGGTTCATTCGGGCTGTTGTGCAGCTGCATCAGCGCCCCTCCTTTTAGCTGCTCCTGTAGCACAGCACAGCAAGGGCCCTTTTTCAAATCCTCAACTTACAACCATAATTGGGACCAGCATTTCTGTTGTTAAGCAAGGCAGTTAAGTGAGTTTGGGCCCAATTTTACGGCTTTTGCCATAGTTTTTAAGCCAATCACTGCAGTTGTTAAGTGGACCGTGCGGTCGTTAAGCGGATCCAGTTTCTGGCATTGGCCTCCAGTGACAGTCATGTGGCCCTGGGATGCTACGATGTTTAGAATTGTGAAGACCGGTTGTAAGTCATTTTTTCCACTGCTGTTGTAACGGTTATTAAATGGATGGTTGTAAGTTGAGGACTACCGATGCTGCACAGTGCTTGCCCATCCCATAGAGCTGGGCCTGTAGCTGAGGCACCAGGTAGGTGATGCACCAAGAGACCTGGGTTTTTCTGGGTTTTTCAGCCATCCACCCCCAGCCCTGGCAGGATCTGGATTGACCTACCATTAATTAACCAGCCAGGTTGTGGTGGAACGTGGTCTGGATTCCCAGGAGGGAGGGGCTGCGTTCCTGAGGACCGAGACATAATGACGCTTAGATCATTTGGTTGGGAGGAAGAGAGACTTGAACACTGGGCGCTATCTAACAAAAATGAAATTCAATGGTGAAAAAAGGAAGGCTCTACATTTAGGAAAGAAAAACCAAATATATAGGTATAGTATAGGGGGTACCTTGCTCAATAGTAGTAACTGTGAGAGGGATCTCAGAGTCCTAGTGGACAATCGGTTAAATATGAGCCAGCCGTGTGCTGCAGCTGCCAAAAAAGCCAACACAGTGCTAGGCTGCATTAACAGATGGATGGATTCAAGATCATGTGAAGTGTTAATACCACTTTACAATGCCTTGGTAAGGCCACACTTGGAATCCTGCATCCAGTTTTGGTCACCACGATGTAAAAAAGATGCTGAGACTCTAGAAAGAGTGCAGAGAAGAGCAACAAAGATGATCAGGGGACTGGAGGCTAAAGCATATAAGGAACGGTTGCAGGAATTGGGTATGTCTAGTTTAATGAAGAGAAGGACGAGGGGGGACATGATAGCAGCCTTCCAGTATCTCAGGGGCTGCCCCAAAGAAGAGGGAGTCAAGCTATTCTCCAAAGCGCCTGAAGGCAGGACAAGAAGCAACGGATGGAAACTCACCAAGGAAAGCAACCTAGAATGTAAGGAGAAACTTCCTGACAGTGAGAACAATTAACCAGTGGAACAACCTGCCTCCAGAAGCGGTGAATACGCCAACAATGGAAGTTTTTAAGAAGAAACTGGACAGCCATTTATCCGAAATGGTATAGGGTTTCCTGCCTGAGCAGCGGGTTGGACTAGATGACCTCCAAGGTCCCTTCTAACTTTTATTATTATTATTACGGAGTTGAGAAGGTTCCTCTCTAGCAACTCTCAAAGGATCTCTTTAGTGAAGGGACCCTGGTGCTCACTAAGCTGGGTTGTTTTCTTGCAGACGTTTCACAACCAAGCTAGGTAACACCATCAGTGCCAGAAGGGAGTGAGAGCAAACGCCATTCCCTCCTGGCACTAATGATGTTATCTAGTTTGGTAATGAAACATCTGCAAGAAAACGCCTGCAAGGGCACCAAGGACCCCTCATTCCAACCCCGAGCGACCAATACTCTCCTCTATATCTATCTCTCCAGATGTGAGTTTGGAGGAGGAGGAGGAGGAGGAGGAAGAAGAATTTGAGTCAGCAGAGGAAAGCGCAGAGCAGAGCTATGGCCCAGATCGGGGCTCGGAGAGTGCTAGCCTGATGGAGCAGCCATGTCAGATCAATCGGACAAGCGACGGGCTGAGACTGAGTTAGGTGACTTGCAGCTGCAGCAAGTTGGCCAGAAGGCTCCCGGCAAGGACCGGGAGCAACTGCTAGTGATGACGAGGAGGTGGAATCCACACCTCCTCCCGATCCAAGGACAGGTGGAGCAGAGAGGAGGCAGGCACAACGCTTATTGGCCCCATTACATGCAAGGAGGCAACCTTGCCCCTTGTGAAGGGCTGAATTGGCGCTACCTACCTGATATCACCCTGCCAACAAAAGTGCGTATAGTCAAGGCCATGGTTTTCCCAGTTGCAATGCATGGCTGTGAAAGTTGGACCATAAGAAAGGCTGAGCGCCAAAGAATGGAGGCCTTTGAACTCTGGTGCTGGAGAAGACTCCTGCGAGTCCCCTGGACTGCAAGGCGATCCAACCGGTCAGTCCTAGAGGAGATCAACCCCGTCTGCTCTTTAGAAGGCCAGATCCTGAAGTTGAAACTCAAGTACTTTGGCCACCTAAGGAGAAGGAAGGACTCACTGGAGAAGAGCCCAATGCTGGGAAAGATGGAGGGCAAGAGAAGAAGGGGACGACAAAGAAGGAGGTGGCTGGATGGAGTCACGGAAGCAGTAGGCGTGAGCTTAAACGGACTCCAGAAGACGGTAGAGGACAGGAAAGCCTGGAGGAACGTTGTCCATGGGGTCACGATGGGTCAGACACGACTTCGCAACTAACAATAACAGCAAAGGTAATTTGCAGACTTTTAACTGGTGTAATGAACAGTGAGTTCGTTTTTTCAGACACTCAAGCTTCTGTTTCACTTTTTATAAGTCTTGTAAAAGCAGACAGATCCTTGTCATTGGCCCTTCACAACTAACAACAACAACAACTTAATCCCAC
>NW_015393778.1:23253-26310 GCF_001527695.2 Protobothrops mucrosquamatus | reverse complement strand
GTCACGATGGGTCAGACACGACTTCGCAACTAACAATAACAGCAAAGGTAATTTGCAGACTTTTAACTGGTGTAATGAACAGTGAGTTCGTTTTTTCAGACACTCAAGCTTCTGTTTCACTTTTTATAAGTCTTGTAAAAGCAGACAGATCCTTGTCATTGGCCCTTCACAACTAACAACAACAACAACTTAATCCCACGCTAAGGACTCGAGAATTGCTGGTGCAATAGGCCCAGTTCCGTGCCTGGTGTGCTTGTGTTGTGTTTACTGGCCTGTATGACTCCTGGACTGCTTTCCTAAACTTCATGTGTTCGACTCGGTTTACCCAGTGACTCTTGCTGGGCTGAGCTTGGAATACGGATCTGTGCAATGTGTGTGTGTGTGTGTGTGTGTGTGTGTGTGCTTTATGAGGACCTGTTTGGGTGGGAGGTTGAATAAACACCTTCTGAAACAAATGACAGCTGGAGAGGGCTTATAGAATAAGCAAGAAAGAGTTCTCCCTCCTTGCACCTGCCTCTTTGCGTTCAGTAGAGCCAGAAGAATAATTTGGGATTGCACAAGAATAAATAAAAATGAAATCCAGATTGCTGTGAGGAAAGGAAAATGATTTATTCCCCAAAGCAAAGAGGTTTGTCTATGGAGGCAGCTACGGAGAAAACGGGGCACAGATTGTTTTATGGGGGACTGGTCCTTGGTGTGGGCTTGAGCGGTGTGCTGGTTCTAGTGGGTGACACTTGAGAGGTGTGGCTGTGTGTACGGGTTGACCCCAGAGAAGTAGTTGATTAAATCAAATGCTGTGGACTGAGAGTCTTCATTTGAATGGTGAGCATTATCATTAGGTTTACATTGTGTTAATTGAATAATAATAATAATAATAATAATAATAATAATAATAATAATAATAATAATAATAATAATAATAATAATAATAATAATAATAATAATAAAGTTGGAAGGGACCTTGGAGGTCATCTAGTCCAACCCCCTGCTCAGGCAGGAAACCCTATACCATTTCGGACAAATGGCTGTCCAGTCTCTTCTTAAACACTTCCAGTGTTGGAGCATTCACAGCTTCTGGAGGCAGGTTGTTCCACTGGTTAATTGTTCTCACTGTTGGGAAGTTTCTCCTCAGTTCTAGGTTGCTTCTCTCCTTGATTAGTTTCTACCCGTTGCTTCTTGTCCTGCCTTCAGGCACTTTGGAGAATTTTGTGTGTTTGCTCGTGGGTATTTACAATTTGAAATAGGTGTTCAATTAATTCTTATGTTTTCGGTGCGTTTAAAGGATTTTGGAGGCTCCGACACTTTTCAAGAAGAGATTGGACAACCCTGGAATGATATAAGCCAAAGTCTGCTTCTTGGGCAGGGGGTTGGACTAGATGACCTCCAAGGTCCCTTCCCACTCTGTTATTTTGTTAACCGGTACAGGTAGTCCTCAACTTACAACCATAATTGAACCCCGGATTTTTGTTGCTAAGTGAAACATTTGTTAACTGAGGTTTGTCCCATTTTACGACCTTTCTTTACACAGTTGTTAAGTGAGTCGCTGCAGTTGTTAAGTTAGTAACACAGTTGTTAAGTGAATCTGTCTTCCCCATTGACTTTGCTTGTCAGAAGGTCGCAAAAGGACGAAGTTTAGTTCTCTTCTAGAAGGGGGCGTGACCCAGGCCCTGTGCTGCAGGATCATTACTTCAAAACAGTAGTAGGAACACCACTCTCCGTGCTCTAGGATCAGGAGGGGGTGGCCCTTGCTCATCGCCTGAACTCTGCCTCTCCTGTTCCTCCTGTCCCAATCCTGAAGGGCCCTGGCCTGCCTCGGCCTGCTCTTCCCCACATTCCTCTGAAGCCACAGACACCTCTCCCCCGACCTCCGTAGGGTCCCGTTCCAGTTCATTTTCCTCCGCAGGCTCAGATGGAGGCATGACAATAGCTAAGGAAGGAAGCAATATATTTTCCATCATCAAAATAAATGTTCTCTATATCGGAGGTCCCCAACCTTTTGGGCACCCGGGACCGGTTCCGTGGAGAGCGGTTTTTCTGCAGACCGGAGGGTGCATGGTTTTGTGTGTTGCCTGCACCCCAACGATGGGGCTTTGCTTGTTTGTGTGGACCGGTTGCTGGCATGTCACGGACCGGGACCGAAATGTTTTGGTAAGTGCAGGCAAAGAAGGACAAGGATTCATGGCAGTGGCTGTTTTGACCCCGGATAGAATGATCTGGAATAATGTAGCAATGTTAAGACGTGTGGACTTCAACAAGCGGACTTAGGTATAGCTCCGCTGTTTCTGGCTCCAGACTCTATTAGATATGTGGTTACACCTGCCAGTTATCTTAGTCAGTTGGAGTCAGTAAACCGCCGGAAAGCATTTTCGCTCGCACGGTGCCATGCTTTTCCATCGGCCGCCCTGCACGGCAAGTATAAAAAGACTCCATTGGCAGAAAGACTCTGCTCCTGTGGCTCAGGAGAGGTGGAGACCATTGGACACATATTCCTTTGATGTTCCTTCTATAGAGCTATTGGGAAAAATCACATCCTCCCCATAATTGATAAGTGTTGTGGTTCCTCACCAGCCAGTGGACCCGGCAGCTGAGTCTGAGAAATCAGAGGAGGAGGAGGAGGGGCCTGGAGTGACATCAGAGTCAGAGGAAGGCTCTGAGGAGCTCCAAGACTTACAGTCTGATGAGGAGCCTGGCCCCTCTACTCCCACTCAGGCTGAGACACAGCTGTGCTGGGAGCCTGAGTTGGACAGTGATGAAGAACAGCTGGGACAAATCCAGGATGCACGAAAGCGCAGGCAAGAGAAGTGAGTAGGACAGAGGAATGCAATGGGGCTGTTCCAAAGGCAAAGGAGAAGGCATTAGGAAGCCACGCCTGGGCTGCATAATAAAAGGGAAGGTGTGGGAGATGCTGGTGGTTGAAGGCAGCCGTTTGTGTTGAGGAATCGAGTTTCTGTGAACTGTGTTTGTTTGCCTTGGACATTGACTCAGGTCTGCGAATAATAAAAGGGGATTGGTGTTTTCCTGCGGTTCCAACCTGCTTGTTGGAAGAGGGGTTTCTCC
>NW_015393778.1:19550-23123 GCF_001527695.2 Protobothrops mucrosquamatus | reverse complement strand
GGAAGCCACGCCTGGGCTGCATAATAAAAGGGAAGGTGTGGGAGATGCTGGTGGTTGAAGGCAGCCGTTTGTGTTGAGGAATCGAGTTTCTGTGAACTGTGTTTGTTTGCCTTGGACATTGACTCAGGTCTGCGAATAATAAAAGGGGATTGGTGTTTTCCTGCGGTTCCAACCTGCTTGTTGGAAGAGGGGTTTCTCCCATAGGCTGGGACAGAACTATAGGTATCCTAGTCGTTCGGAAAGTATTTATCTCCAGTGGCTGTTTAAGGACGAGCAGGCAGTGATCACGGCGCACAGGTGGCTAGAGTCTGCGCAGCAGCACTGGGGATTTGCCAGAAACATAAACAAACATTTTAGATCTTTTTAATAATCTTTTACAATTAATTTTATTACGTTTTTTTATCCAGCATTAGACTATACTCAATGTATGTTTATTGTCGGGTCAGTATGATTCAGTCTGTCTGAAGGTAGCTAGGTTTTGTTATACTGTCCATAAAACTAGGCAGACCTTGGTCACCCATTGATTACATAATTATAATAATAAAGTTGGAAGGGACCTTGGAGGTCATTTAGTCCAACCCCCTGCTCAGGCAGGAAACCCTATTCCATTTCAGACAAATGGCTGTCCAGTCTCTTCTTAAAAACTTCCATTAATTGTAATATATTGCTAAGTCTTCTCGTGTTCGGTTCTGTTTAGTTTTGTTTTATTGGAATGTTGAATTGATGTTGAATTGATGTTTAATTGGCCTTTGGCTGTAATAATAAATTGACTGATTGAACTCCCAGAATTCCCCAGCCATTTTAAGGGGTTATTTTGGGGCCAGAAGGATGAGTGGTCACGAACAATACCTACTGTAGGACACTTTACAGGAAGAAGAAAAGATTTTAACAGCCAGTGTATTTATTAACATTTATTAACATTTCAGCGACTTTCCTTTAATTGTACACAAGCTTAAAAAAATATAAATCTAAGAAAAATAAAATCTATGTTCTAAAAATCCACTCTTTCCAGAGTGGCTCCACGTGGGTCTTTGAGGCTGTGAGTACAAGCGATAACCAAGTGAACTTATGAAGTCACTCAAAACAAAAGCACAGGTAGTCCTCGACTTACGACCAAGGTCGACCCCAACATTTTCCGTTTGCTAAGCGAGACTGTGGTTAAGCGAGCTTCCCCCCCATTTTACGACCTTCCTTGCCGCGGTCGTTAAATGAATCGCTGCAGTCGTTGAGTTCGTAACACGGTTGTTCAGTGAATCCGGCTTCCCCCATTGACTTTGCTTATGCCAGAAGGTCGCAAAAGGGGATCACGTGACCCGAGGGGCAATGCAACCGTCCTAAGTACATGCCAGTTGCCGAGCCTTTGAATTTTGATCACGTGACTATTTGGATGCTGCGACGGTTGTAAGTGTTAAAAACGGTCACAATCCCTTTTTTTCCAGTGCCGTTGTAACTTTGAACGGTCGCTAAAGGAACAGTTGTAAGTCGAGGACTGCCTGTACTAGACAATTTTACAAACAAAACACAAATTAGGTGGAAGGAAGAACTTTTAAGGGAGAAAGACGTTTTTCTTGCAGTCAAGGTAGGGAAACAAGAGTGGTTCTTTGAGAATAATCAAGTATAAAGAGATTTTAAGGAGACAGAGTAGGTCCACGGGGTGCCAGAGAAGACTTATCTGTTGTCCCCCACCTCACCCCAAGGTCCACCTTCCCGGAAGTCCACCCCACTGATTCTTCTCCCCTGAATTTGTTCTGTGCTGCTGGGAGTCTCCACACAAGTGTGATGGAACCACTAAGATCAGTGGTTGTTGAGAAGGGACAAGTCTGACGCAATCCTCTTGTTTCTACTGGCCTCAGAGTCCTTCCCAGCCTTTTCAAACCATGATTGACAAGCTGTTGGTGGGAAGCCAGAGGGAGGGGTGGCTACCAATAGCCAGGATTAGCTCTCCCACTCACATTCAGTTTTCCCCAAACTCAGAAACTGGGATTGACATGGGAAGTGAGTTCGAGGCTTGACACCGGAAACGATGACCGTCAACCGTTTGGCACGGACGTCCCATGCGTGAGAAGTGGAAGAGGGCTTCTAGTACAGGGTTTCCCAACCTTCTCAGCATGGATAATTCCCAGAATTCCCCATCCAGCCCAGTTGAGAAACGGTGGACTCCTGGGTGTCCTCTAAGCTTGGTTGTTTTCTTGCAGACGTTGCACGACCCAACTGGGTAACAACATCAGTGCATGCCCCACTCTCTTTCTAGCACTGATAACGTTACCTAGCTGGGTCATGAAACATCTGCAAGAAAGCCACCCATCTCAGAGAGCACCGAGGACCCCAAAGTCCTCGTCCTCCTTCTCTCTCGTTCTCTTCCTCCTCCTCCTCACTCCACACACACCCTGCCTTCTAGCACTGAGGATGTTACCTAGCTGGGTCATGAAACATTTCCTAGTAAACCATGAAGCTCAGAAAGCACCAAGGACCCCACAATTCAACAACGAAAGGTTGAGAAACTCTGTTCTAGTAAATCAGACACCACATTCCCCCAAGCATCTTGTACTCTCCAATATTTTGGGGTACAACTCCTCAAATCGTTTGCTCTGGACTTCAGCCATTGGGCGTGGAGCTTCAGCATAATCTGGAGACTTACACACGGCTCAGGGCTGCCTGCAACCACTTGCTCCATCCAATTTGCTCTCTTGGTTCCCTACACAACTGTCGTAATCTTTCCACGAATGTGAAGAAACAGTCTGAGCACAAAAACGTCTCTGAAGCTGAAAAGAAGGAGGCACAGAGCTCAAGTAGACACACTACCCTTGCTTGAAACAGACCATGATTAGACTAAGAAATGTAGATATGCAGACATATGCAGAACGCACAACGCAGACACACAGTGATGGGTCCGTTCAGCTGTCTGTAACTGACACCTTTGGAAATGATCACAAAATCATCACAAAATATTTGTATTTCTCAGAGCTGGGTGCCTTATGGGTAGTCCTCAAGTCACGACCGCGATTGGGATCACAATGCCTGTCAGTACACAACATGGTCTTAAGTGAGCTGCACCCAATTAGACAACCGTTTCTGGCATGCGGTTAAGCGAACCACAAGGTCATTAAGTGGATCAAACCGTTGTTCAGCAAATCGGCTTCTCCCTTTGTCTTTGCTCGTCACTGGGCCCACTGGGAAGGTCGCAAGCGGTGATCACGTGACCCCAGGATGCTGCAGCCGTCATAACACCAGTGGCCGAGAGTCTGTTTTTTGATCAAGTGATCCTGGGATGCTGCACCAGTTGTAAGTGCAAGGATTGGTCGTAAACAGTGGTGGGATTCAACCGGTTCACACCACTTCAGCAGAACCGGTAGCTAATTTGTTGTTGCCCAGGCCTAGAATGGACTTCTGGAAGCAGCATCCACACAGAGAACTGGTTGTTCACATATTTGAATCCCACCATTGGATGGATAGATAGATAGATAGATAGATAGATAGATAGACAGACAGACAGACAGACAGACAGACAGACAGACAGACAGACAGACAGACAGACAGACAGACAGACAGACAGACAGACAGACAGACAGACGG
>NW_015393778.1:16138-18784 GCF_001527695.2 Protobothrops mucrosquamatus | reverse complement strand
AGACAGACAGATAGATAGA
Source organism: Protobothrops mucrosquamatus (assembly GCF_001527695.2). NCBI lineage: Eukaryota > Metazoa > Chordata > Lepidosauria > Squamata > Viperidae > Protobothrops > Protobothrops mucrosquamatus. The sequence goes on along the minus strand of NW_015393778.1, from coordinate 18,765 downwards.
CAAACAGAGATAGATGGATAGATGGATAGATAGATAGATAGATATAGATAGGTAGGTAGGTAGGTAGGTAGATAATAGACAGATAGATGATAGATAGATGATAGATAGATAGATAGATAGATAGATAGATAGATAGATAGATAGATAGATAGATAGATAGATGGATGGATGGATGGATGGATGGATGGATGGATGGATGGATGGATGGACGGACGGGTAGGTGGGTGGGTGGGTGGGTGGGTAGGTAGGTAGGTGGGTGGATGGGTAGGTAGATAGGTAGACACAGATAGATAGACAAACAGAGATAGGTAGGTAGGTAGGTAGATAATAGACAGACAGACAGACAGATAGATAGATAGATACAGTGGTGGGATTCAGCCTGTTCGCACCACTTCGGCAGAACCGGTAGCTAATTTTTTGCTGCCCAGGCCCAGAATGGACTTCCGGAAGCGGCATCCACGCAGAGAACCGCTTGTTCACATATTTGAATCCCACCACTGGTTGTCAATCACTGTTTTCAGTGCTGTTGTGTCTTTGAAGAGTTGTTAAGCAGATAGTCGTGAGTCAGGGACTACCTGTCCTTGGCTCTCGAGGTGATCCCCTAATGAGGACAGGCCACCCCTGAGAAATTCACATTCTGGAAGAACAAACTTAATTCCTAAAGTACTTCAATAATTCCTAAAAACAACATACAGTCGCTCCAAACTAATCCCTAGATATAGGGCTATAATAATGGCCTCCGAAGGGAGGGACAGGCTAGCATGTTGACCCAACAGGATCTGGCCTCTTCCCAAACTTCTGAGGACCTCCACCTTGATCATCTACAGCAGGGGTCTTCAAACCTGGCCCTTTGAGGGCTTGTGGACTTCAACTCCCAGAATTCCTCAGCCAGCAACGCTGGCTGAGGAATTCTGGGAGTCAAAGTCCACAAGCCTTCAAAGGGCCACGTTTGAAGACCCCTGCTCTACAGGGTCAAAACATTGGCAGCACTTCACCAAAATACACATTTGCAGAGACGTAGTCCTCCACTTATGACCGGTCACTTAGTGCTGATTTGAAGTTAGGACAGAGTTCTGGGTTGCAACCCAGAAGGAAACGCCATTTTCTGAGCAGCTGTAAGGAACCTGCGGCCACTCCAAAATGGCGGCTCCTTCTGGGACACGGCTGCGTGGTCCAAGGATGGAGGGGGGGGGTCTGTTCTGTTTCCCTAACGCAATCTGCGCAGTGTTGGGTAGACTGCATTAGAGAAGGAGGAAGAACCGGCCCCCGTTCCTTTCCACACAGCACTTTTCCCTCGCCCCCAAATCCTGTGGTGGGATTCAGCTGGTTCGCACCAGTTCGGCAGAACCGGTAGCTAATTTTTTTTGTCGCCCAGGCCCAGAACGGACTTCCGGAAGCGGCATCCATGCAGAGAACCGGATGTTCACATATTTGAATCCCACCACCGATCATATCTATCTATCTATCTATCTATCTATCTATCTATCTATCTATCTATCTATCTATCTATCTATCTATCTATCATCTATCTATCCATCCATCCATCCATCCATCCATCCATCCATCCATCCAATGGTGGGATTCAACCGGTTCGCACCGCTTTGGCAGAACCGGTAGCTAATTTTTTTTGTCGCCCAGGCCCAGAATGGACTTCCGGAAGCGGCATCCACGCAGAGAACTGCTTGTTCACCTATTTGAATCCCACCACTGCCCAAATCAATTGTCTAATAGAGGCTGGGAAATCTGATTTTTCTTTTTTTTTAAAAAAGCTAGCTTTTGTATAAATAATTTAACTCAATGATCCAAGTCCTCACAGGCATGACCAACAATTTTAGACCTATCGTACGACGATAACAAATCCCGTTTCAAGTTGTCTCATAAACCCACGGAGAATCTCCTCTGGACGCTCTCCAGAATGTGTATCAACTTCATCTTCTCCAGGGCTTCCTGGACCATCTCCCACGCTCGCTCTTTCCCATGCAAGTTCTTGAGCTGGAGCAGGTAGGTGTGAAGGTCCACCTGGAGCTCTTCGGTGGCCTTCTTCTTCTCGGTCCCGGGAGGAGCTTGAGTGAGCTTACGATACAGACGCCGGAGCCTTCGTGGGGACTTGAGTTGGAACGCTACAAAGTCAAGGGCGGCCTCGTAACAGTCCCCAGTACCTAGAAGAGAAAGAACAGGTGAGGAATACATTAGATAAGAGATGCTGGGCTTGGTCTAATGGTTAAAGCACCAGCCTAGAAAGTGGCAGTGAGTTCTAGTCCCGCCTTAGGCACGAAAGCCAGCTGGGTGACTTTGGGACAATCACCAGGAGACAGTGAGTTCTAGTCCTGCCTTAGGCATGAAAGCCGGCTGGGTGACTTTATTTATTTATTTATTTATTTATTTATTTAGACTTATATGCCGCCCTTCTCCCTACAGGACTCAGGGTGGCTCACAGCATATTAAAACAACACAAACATTGTCCCCAATAAAAGCCAATTAAAAACAAATATTTAACGCTGTGTTAATTAAAATTCTGATTAAAATTGTCCCTATTTAAAATTCTCCCTAGGCCAGACCCGCTTGCTGAAAAAGCCATGTCTTGAGGGCGCGGCGAAAAGATAGGAGATCCGGAATCGTCCGGATCT
>NW_015393778.1:9077-13442 GCF_001527695.2 Protobothrops mucrosquamatus | reverse complement strand
TGTTATAGGATTTTCTGCCTCAGCAGGGGTTGGATTAGATGACCTCCAAGATCCCTTCCAACAACAACATCATCATCATCATCATCATCATCATTATTATTGTCAGCCAGAGATTTAGACTGGATCTGACATTTTTGTCCACTTATTGAGTTCTTTTCAAGGACCAAAGATAGGCAAATAATAATAATAATAATAATAATAACAACAACAACACTGCAGGATGAGCAAAAAAATCCCCACCAGCACTTTTTTTCCAACTACAGGTGGTCCTTGACTTACAACCAGAATTGACCCCAAAATTTCTGTCGCTAAGCGAGACAGCAGTTCAGTGAGTTTTGCCCCATTTCACGACCTTTCTTGCCGGCGTCGTTAAGCGAATCACGGCAGCTGTTAAGTTAGTAGCACCCTTGTTAAGTGAATCTGGCTTCCCCCACTGACTTTGCTTGTCAGAAAAAGGGACTCACAGGTCCCCCGGGGACACGGCCACCGTCATAAATACGAGACGGTTGCCAAGCGGCTGAATTTTGATCACGTGACCCCGGGGGAATGCTGCAGCGGTCGTTAAGTGTGAAAAAAATAAATGGTCCTTAGTCTCTTTTTTCAGTCCCGTTGTGACTTCACTAAATGAATGATGGTTAAGTTGGGACTCTCTGTAACACATTGGATTCAAAGGCCAAAGTTTTATAAGCTGCACCTACAAAATGGCTTGGCCGATGCAGGAGTTAAATAAGGTGAAACGGAGCAAAACGTGAGAACAGGCTGCTCTTTCTACACGTAACCGCTTTGGACGTTTACGGCACCATGGAATGAGAAATGGTTGAATTTTGTATGCATCAAAAGCTTTTAGGCTGTCTCGGAAGGTCTCAGCAAGAACAACCTGTTTTAAATGGCTAATAAGGTACACTTTGCGGGTGCAACACTCTTGCATCAGCAAAAACCACTCCACATTTTCCTGTCTTCCCCCCCCCCCTTTATATCGGTTTAGTTATTCTGTGCGTCTGATGAAATAGCACTTAGCCCTAGCCCTAGCCCTTAGACTTATCTACCGCTTCACAGTGCTTTTACAGCCCTCTCAATCCGGGTCCTCATTTTATCGACCTCGGAAGGAGGGAAGGCTGAGTCAACCTTGAGCCGGTCAGGATTGAACTGCCGAATTGCTGGCAGTCGGCAGTCGGCAGTCAGCAGAATTAGCCTGCAATACTGCATTTTAACCACTGCATCACCAGGGTTCCTGATGTGAAAGAATAGAATAGAATAGAATAGAATAGAATAGAATAGAATAGAATAGAAAATAGAGAATAGAATAGAATACAGTAGAATAGAATAGAATAGAATAGAATAGAATAGAATAGAATAGAATAGAAAATAGAGAATAGAATAGAATAGAAAATAGAGAATAGAATAGAATAGAATAGAAGAGGAGAAGAGAAAAGGATAATATAAGAAGGAAGGAGAAGAGAAGAGAAGAGAAGAGAAGAGAAGAGAAGAGAAGAGAAGAGAGAAGGAAATATAATATAAGAAGGAAGGAGAAGAGAAGAGAAAAGAGAAGGAAATATAATATAAGAAGGAAGGAGAAGAGAAGAGAAGAGAAGAGAAGAGAAGAGAAGAGAAGAGAAGAGAAGAGAAGAGAGAAGGAAATATAATATAAGAAGGAAGGAGCAGAAGAGAAAAGAGAAGGAAATATAATATAAGAAGGAAGGAGCAGAAGAGAAGAAGAGAAGAGAAGAGAAGAGAAGAGAGAAGGAAATATAATATAAGAAGGAAGGAGCAGAAGAGAAGAGAAGAGAAGAGAAGAGAAGAGAAGAGAAGAGAAGAGAAGAGAAGAGAAGAGAATACTTCATTTGGCCACGTGTGCTTAGACACACAAGGAATTTGTCTCTGGTGCAGAAGGTTTCAGTGTACAGGCAAACCAACAGAACAACAATAATCATAATATGATACCAATAAGAGGGGGTAGTAGAGAAGATGAAAAAGATAATACTATAGCCATACTACATGGATAAATATCCTTAGGCCTAAGACAGTGCTGTGGGAATTAGGTGTTCAGCAGAGCGATGGCAGCAGGGAAAAAAAAAAACTGCTCCTGCATCTAGTTGTTTTGGCATGCAATGCCCTGTAGCGGCGTCCCGAGGGGAGGAGTCGAAACAGTTAACGTCCAGACATTAACCCCCCTCCCTTCTAGCACTGATGATGTTACCTAGATGGGTCATGAGACATCTGCAAGAAAACCACCAAACTCAAAAGAGCACCAAGGATCCCACAAAGCTTTTTTTTTTTTTCTCCTTGGGGAAAACGATTGGATTCCAAAGTGGGGGGGTCCTCCAATTTCCTTTTTATTGACTGAATTTATTTAGCAAATTTCTACTCTGCTCATCTCACCTACGTGACTCTGGGCAGTTGCCAATAAGATTAAACAACAACAACCATATAAAGACACTCAAACAAAGCCTAGCTTAAGAAACAGAGTTGAAATCAAGTTGCAAAGTAAAAAAAAAGTCAGATTCCCGTTCATAAAGGTCCTTGTCCTCTTGACTCCCACATCCTCCATCACCCTCCCCTCTTCTCCTGCCTTCTCCTCCTATCCCATCTCCATTTAAAACCTCCATCAGCCTAGTCACCCCGTACCTCTCAAGAACTGAGCTGCATCTGGCTAAAAATTTAAAATCAGATTGTTTAGCAGAAAAAGGGGGCTTGCTTCTTTTGGATTTCTTGTCCCCTGCAACAACCCTCATCCCTTCCAACTTCTAGTAGGTTGCAAATCTAAACAGCTCCCAGGCAACCTCAGGAGCCCTGGGGGGGGAGGCATCAAGGTCAATCAAGGAGGGCCACGCGGATCCCTTAGAAGAGGGGATGCTGAAGGGCTGAGATGCCCCAAAGCCATCTCTAGACAAAAAAACACCAGAATAACGGAGTTGGAAGGGACCTTGGAGGTCTTCTAGTCCAACCCCCTGCTTGGGCAGGAAACCCTATTATTGATCGTTTTGAGTATAACCCTATTATCGATGAAAGATTATTGATTATTTTTCTTAATGCGGTTTGGCAAGCCCTGTTTTGCATGAGCTGCGAAAAAAAATGGGATTCTGATTGGGTACGTCTGTATGTCTAGCTACATAGATATAGATGTTGTATATTATATAATATTATGTATTGCAGATTATCTATCATATTAGATTATCTATCTATCTATCTATCTATCTATCTATCTATCTATCTATCTATCTATCTATCTATCTATCTATCTATCTAGATATTGATATATATAGATATATAGATCTTATCTGTTGGGTGAGGCACCCGGTCTACCAAATATAAATTAGTCTGTTCTGCGTTTCGCTTCAATCTAGGAATATGACTAGCTGATGAGGGCTAATGAACCTGAAATAGCTATACTAGTCTCCCACTAACTGTCAGCCACCAAATTTTGAATATATATATATATATATATATTTTCCCATGTAAGACCCAGCCTGAAGATGACGAGTGGGACCTCGTCGAAACGTCGCCAAGATACTCTCATCTTACACGGGAAAAGACCCGAATACGCCAAGACCTGCATACCTGTACCCGTGAAAATCTACAAAAACATAGGTAGGTAGGTAGGTAGGTAGGTAGGTAGGTAGGTAGGTAGATAGATAGATAGATAGATAGATAGATAGACAGACAGACAGACAGACAGACACGTGCGCGCACACACACACATACACACATATATATATCAGTAATTGTTTTAAAAATTTGAGTCCCAGGTATATTCATTCTAAAAACTGCTAAACCCCCTGATCTCCGGGACAAGTATTTATTAAATACTAAGCTTTCGTCAAACCACTGTTGACGTTATCAACAGATGACGACGTTATATATTACAGATTATATACACACATAGACCTAAACCCACCACTCTCTCTCTCACACTCTCTCTCTCTCCCTATCTCTACCATACATAAGTTTGTCACCGTAGAAGAAACAGGCTAATTTAAATTTCGAACTCTGCACTCTTTCCTTCTGCACTTTCGGCTTTTATTCTTTCTCTCCTCTTCCCCTCCCCTTCTTTTCTTTCGTCTTAATTACACACCTTCCTGCTTGTTTAGGATCTTGGGCGTGTTTAAAAAAAAAAAAATCTAAATAAAGTGGAAAACTTTTATGTAGGGGAGGGGGGGGAAAAAAACCCAAAACCCCAAAGAAAGGCGTCGGGGCCAGCGGATGCCCGAGCTGGAGAAACCCCGGAGGGACCCCCTTTCTCCTCCCCAGAGCCAGCCTGGCGCAACGCCCGGACCGGCCCCGCTGCCTTTCCTGGACGCCGCCCGCCCGCCTCCTCCTCCGGCCAGCAGCAGCAGCCGCCGGGCCCTCCCCCGCCTTCCCCTCCCC
>NW_015393778.1:0-1521 GCF_001527695.2 Protobothrops mucrosquamatus | reverse complement strand
TACAATGCCTTGGTAAGGCCACACCTGGAATACTACATCCAGTTTTGGTCACCGCGATGTAAAAAAGATGTTGAGACTCTAGAAAGAGTACAGAGAAGAGCAACAAAGATGATCAGGGGGCTGGAGGCTAAAACATATAAGGAACGGTTGCTGGAATTGGGAATGTCTAGTTTAATGAAGAGAAGGACGAGGGGGGACATGATAGCAGTCTTCCAATATCTCAGGGGCTGCCCCCCAAAGAAGAAGGAGTCAAGCTATTCTCCAAAGCACCAGAAGGCAGGACAAGAAGCAACGGGTGGAAACTAACCAAAGAGAGAAGCAACCTGGAACTAAGGAGTTCCTGACAGTTAAAACAATTAGCCAGTGGAACAACCTGCCTCCAGAAGCAGTGAATGCTCCAACACTGGAGGTTTTTAAGAAGAAACTGGACAGCCATTTGTCCAAAATGGTATAGGGCAGTGGTTCTCAACCTGTGGGTTGGGACCCCATTTGGGGTCGATCGACCATTTCACGGGGGTCGCCAAGCAAGGCTGTCTGCCATTTTTTTTGTCCGCCATTTTTTCCCCCTTTTCCGGCGGGTGCCTTACCTCCCTTGGGCTGGGCCAGCTGTGATCGGCCTGCTCCGTCTCTGCCGCTTGCCAGCTACGCCTCGGCTGGTGCAGGGGGCGGAACCACGCATGCGCGGTGCTCCTGAGCAGGGAAAGTCCTCGACTTACGACCGGTTGGGTAGTCCTCGACTTACGACCGGTTTAGTCCTTGACTTACAACCGGTTTAGTCCTCGACTTACGACCGGTTGGGGTCGCGGCATTAAAAAGGTTGAGAACCACTGGTATAGGGTTTCCTGCCTGAACAGGGGTTGGACTAGATGACCTCCAAGGTCCCTTCCAACTTTACTACTACTACTACTACTACTACTACTACTACTACTACTACTACTACTACTACTACTATTATTATTATTATTATTATTATTATTATTATTAATTGTTCTCTGTCAGGAAATTTCTCCTTAATTCCAGGTTGCTTCTCTCTTTGGTTAGTTTCCATCCGTTGCTTCCTGTCCTGCCTTTTGGTGCTTTGGAGAATAGCTTGACTCCCTCTTCTTTGGGGCAGCCCCTGAGATACTGGAAGACTGCTATCATGTCATCCTAGCCTAGTCCTTCTTTTCCTTAGATGGACTTAAAATGGGTGTGGAGCCTTCTTGGAACTGCTGAAAGGACTGTGTTGTAGACTTGTTGTAGCCTTGCGCACAGTCACTCATGCTCTCGTCACCTCTCGCCTGGACTACTGTAATGCTCTCTACATGGGGCTCCCTCTGAGAAGCACCCGGAGACTCCAACTGGTCCAGAATGCGGCCGCGCGGGCGGTGTTGGGAGGGACTCGTCGCTCCCATGTGACACCGCTGCTGCGCGAGCTGCACTGGTTACCAGTGGTCTTCCGGGTGCGCTTTAAGGTGTTAGTTACCACCTTTAAAGCGCTCCATGGCATCGGACCTGGCTACCTCCGAGACCGCCTTCTGC
>NW_015393777.1:33259-34661 GCF_001527695.2 Protobothrops mucrosquamatus | reverse complement strand
AAAAAGGAACTCTTATTGGGAGAAGTTGACAATAGGCACAGAAGGCAGGATCTAAAGGTTTCCCATGCAAAATAATAGTTTAAAAGAGTCATTCACAAACCCCACCCCAACTGTCCGTTCAGATGGTTCAAGCTGGCCAATCCACAGGTGTGAAGCAGTGGTGGGAAACAAGAGCATAAGGTGCCGCTTTCACGGCTGTTACTCGGAGTCCTAGTGGACAATCATTTAAATAGGAGCCAGCCGTGTGCTGCAGCTGCCAAAAAGGCCAACACAGTGCTAGGCTGCTTTAACAGAGGGATAGAATCAAGATCACCTGAAGTGTTAATACCACTTTACAAGGCCTTGGTAAGGCCACACTTGGAATACGGCATCCAGTTTTGGTCTCCACGATGTAAAAAAGATGCTGAGACTCTAGAAAGAGTGCAGAGAAGAGCAACAAAGATGATCAGGGGACTGGAGGCTAAAACATATAAGGAAAGGCTGCTGGAATTGGGTATGTCTAGTTTAATGAAGAGAAGGACGAGGGGGGACAGGATAGCAGTTCTTCCAGTATCTCAGGGGCTGCCCCAAAGAAGAGGCAGTCAAGCTATTCTCCAAAGCCTGAAGGCAGGACAAGAAGCAACGGGTGGAAACTCATCAAGGAGAGAAGCAACCTAGAACTAAGGAGAAACTTCCTGACAGTGAGGACAATTAACCAGTGGAACCACCTGCCTCCAGAAGCGGTGAATGCTCCAACACTGGAAGTTTTTAAGAAGAGACTGGACAGCCATTTGTCCGAAATGGTATAGGGTTTCCTGCCTGAGCAGGGGGCTGGACTAGATGACCTCCAAGGTCCCTTCCAACATCATCATCATCATCATCATCATCATCATCATCATCATCATCATCATTATTATTATTATTATTATTATTATTATTATTATTATTATTATTATTATTATTATTATTATTATTATTATTATTTCCTTGACTTCCGGGGCTTCGCTTTCCGTGGCCAGAGAGAAGACAAATGGCCCAAGGGACTTTCTCACCCCAAGGAACATCAAAGGAGATAGAGAGTAAGGCATAGGCATGAGAAAGAAAGCAGAGAGTGAAACAATGTAGCAGCCCAGCGTCCCCCCCCCTCCGCCGAGCTAATGGCAGAACCCGAAAATAAGACCCCAAATGAAAGAAACGGGGTTCTGACAGTTTAGATTAGAGCAGGAAAAATATGCATCACCGATTTGTGTCACAAATGACAATCCTCCCAAAATCTTCTCCAGTCGCACCTATGACACTCATAGGTGAGGCCCACCAGGTAGAAGACAATAGGACCAATAATAATAATAATAATAATAATAATAATAATAATAATAATAATAATAATAATAATAATAATAATAATAATAATAATAATAATAAT
>NW_015393777.1:21224-30863 GCF_001527695.2 Protobothrops mucrosquamatus | reverse complement strand
CTGCTCTCTTGAGCATGTGTCATGCCTCCGTCGGAGCCTGACTCTGAGGACGACATGGACTTCCCTGTTGAGGCCCAGGAGGGGGTGTCTGTGGCTTCGGAGGACTGTGGGGAGGAGTGGGCTGAAGCAGGCCAGGGCCCTTCAAGTTTGGAACAGGGAAGGCAGAGCTTGTTGTGGCTCCGTCTTGTGAGCCCCTCTTATCGGAGGACGAAGGTTCCGAACATGAAGGAGAGGAGATGGCTAGGCCTCCCTCTCCAGGACCCTCCTCTTTGGCAATGCCTCAGGTGTCTTCCGACGGAGAAGAGATTGGCCAGGAGCCAGGTGTTTCTCAGATTGGCCAGGAGCCAGGTGTGTCGGATAATGAGGAAGAAAATTTGTGGCTGGATCCACGCCAGCGTAGGAGCGACAAGCGTGCGCAGCAGAAAAAGAGACGTGCCAGAGATTAAGCTGAGTCACTGGACCACACCCCACAGGCTATAAAAGGGTGGTGGTGGCCATTTGGACCTCTGTGACGGACAAAAGCTGAATCTCTGGCAAAGTAGTGTGCTGCGGTTTTAAACTGTGTGTATTGTTTTTGTTTCTGGGTGTTTGGAGTAAAAGGTCTTGGCAGGCAGCTACGGAGCTGCTGCCAAGTTTCTTATCTGTGAAGTGGTGTCTGGAGAAGTCTTTAAACCCTCGGCTGGCTGTTTGGGTGTGTGGGTCAGAATGGGGACAGAACAGAGCTCAGGCGAGGAGCAAGGCCCCTCCCCACCAGATCCCAGAGCAAGGAGAGCAGAGAGGAGGAGGGAACAACGGAGGCAGGCTCACTTGCTCCGGAGGAGAACGTCACGCCCCACTTCACAAGGCACACCTGGGGAGTAGGTGTTTAAGGAGACGCTGTAGGGTGGGGCATTTGCCGGGAACAAACGTGAACTCTTGTGATGTGAGCTCTTGTACCTGGACTCTTTGTATTTTGGATCAAGTTTGTTTCCTGCTGAGTTTTCCTTGCTGTGCTCCGTTTTGCAATTTGCAGGTTACAGGCGAGCTGGGCGTAGAAAAGATCATACTTCGTTTGTTATCTGTTTTACTTTAAAGAACTGTTTAACTCCGTTGACTGTTTTATTGAACTTGTGCCAGCATATGTGGGGGCTGTTGGGTGAACGTTGGCAGTGCTTACAAAGACAATTATTCTGACCAGCTAAGTGCTTTGCCTCCGTTTGGGGCCCTGGGTCATCACAGCATGGTTTATTATCAGACTAGGAAACATCATCACCGCGGCTTAGTCATGAACCATCTGTAAGAAAACCACCAAGCTCAGAGAGCAGCAGGGATCCCACAGTTCAGCCCTGAGCTAGAAAGATTCATGTCTATTGTTAACTGGTCTTTCCTGCATATTGCAGAAAGTTGGACTGGATGATCCTTGTGGTCCTTTCCAACTGTACCATTTGGGATTTCTAGAAGGTCCATCATTTGGAGAAGCCCAGATATTGTTAGTGGATTCCAGCCCTGAAGATTCAAGTAGGTACCAAAGTGGTGTTTTTTTTAGAGTTTTAGAATTTATTTAAAGTTTATAGTTGGCCATAAAAATAAAGGTTATTTTTAACCAAAGAGTCCAGGTGGATCAATGAATGATAGGAAGGACCACAAGAATTATGACACAGAAGAAAGCCAGTGAGGAATTTGAACTTCTGGAGAAATATTTGAATGGAAAGAGCCACTCAAGTCTTCTTTGCTGGTGTTTAATTAGTAGCCAGGAAGTCTTCAGTTGGGGATGTTGTAGTAGGGTCTAGGGATCCTCAAGTTCCATTTCATGGTTATGAGTCCCCCAAATGGGAGCATCCACTAATAGCTTTTTTAAAATGACTCCCAAAGAAATGTGTTGCTACTCATGTGGTCTTCGCCTCTGCTCTCTCCCACGTTAACAGCTTCCCTTGTGATGTTCCTTCCCCATTTTTGTGTTGTTGTTGTAGACACAAAACCAAACAAGCTCTCAAAATATTATTGCAGACAACTTCTCTTGAAAACCCCCTTTCGCCACATGACCTTGGGATAACCCATGCTCAGCACCTGGGAGCATCCCATTATCTGGCAAGTCCCATGCTTAGATGCAACTTCACACCCTTATAGTTTTCAGGGTCTCACTGACTGAAGGTTGCTGGAATTGGGGATGTCTAGTTTAACGAAGAGAAGGACGAGGGGGGACATGATAGCAGTGTTCCAGTATCTCAGGAGCTGCCCCAAAGAAGAGGGAGTCAAGCTATTCTCCAAGGCGCCTGAAGGCAGGACAAGAAGCAACGGATGGAAACTCACCAAGGAGAGAAGCAACCTGGAACTAAGGAGAAACTTCCTGACAGTTAGAACAATTAACCAGTGGAACAACCTGCCTCCAGAAGTGGTGAATGCTCCAACACTGGAAGTTTTTAAGAAGAGACTGGACAGCCATTTGTTCGAAATGGTATAGGGTTCCCTGCCTGAGCAGGGGGTTGGACTATATTATTATTATTATTATTATTATTATTATTATTATTATTATTATTATTATTATTATTATTATTATGGCATCCTCAGAGTTCCCTTGAATGGTCCAACTGAGATGAGATTGCTCTGCCAACTTTGCCAACGTTTAGGGTGGCTCACCTTTCCCCCCCCCAGAACTATCACATGCTTTTTTTCTCAAAATAGTTGTTCAACAAGGGCACGAGTCTTAATAATAATAATAATAATAATAATAATAATAATAATAATAATAATAATAATAATAATAATAATAATAATAATAATAATAATAATAATAATAATAATAATAAAGTTGGAAGGGACCTTGGAGGTCATCTAGTCCAACCCCCTGCTTAGGCAGGAAACCCTATACCATTTTGGACAAACAGCTGTCCAGTCTCTTCTTAAAGACTTCCAGTGTTGGAGCATTCACCGCTTCTGGAGGCAGGTGGTTCCACTGCTTAATTGTTCTAACTGTCAGGAAGTTTCTCCTTAGTTCTAGGTTGCTTCTCTCCTTGATCAGTTTCCATCTGTTTCTTGCTTGGGAAAGTCTTGGATTTGATTCCAATCAGAAGTGGAAAAAAATGGCAGGGTGGAGGTTGAGAAGGATGAGCCTTACCTGCCTTTTCTAAGTACTCATTGAACCCCTGAAAGAACCTGTTCATACACCTTGGACCAAGGCTTCTCAACTTTGGCCCCTTTAAGATGCGTGGACATCAACTCCCAGAAGCCCCTTCCTACTCTGTTATTCTCTTTGGGAGAACAATGGTGGGAGATGGGTCGATCATCCCAAGCATCTCAGAGGCATCAGGTGAGCCCTCCAGAGGCAAAATACTGGATTAGGGTGGACTTTTTGCCCAACTCAACTGAAGCATTCTTATAGAAATTCCAGAGGAACCTTATTAATTCCTCTGTGATCTGTGACTGGCAGAGAGTACAGTTTTACAGTTTGCATCAAGTCATTCAAAAAGTTAATTATAAATAAAAGGAAGTACTGCTGAATATAGCACGGGGGACTTCTGAATAAGATGCTTATGACTGCAATATAAATGGGGATATGAATATAATATGTCTATTGATGAACTTCCCCCCAATAGATGCTGACACGAGCTCGTGCGGAAGGCTGCGACGGGAATACATTTTAGCAAATCACTGTTGCTCTCAGTTTATACAGGTAGTGCTCATCTTACAACTACAATTGGGACCAGAATTTAGTATTTTAGTATTTAAAATAAAATATTATAAAATATTTTAGTTTTACTTTTTGTATTATAGCGCTTAGCAATCTGAACCATTTTATTTGCTTCTCTGATCTTCCAGAAAATGTTTCCAAAATTGTATAATAATAATAATAATAATAATAATAATAATAATAATAATAATAATAATAATAATAATAATAATAATAATAATAATAATAATAATAATAATAAAGATGGAAGGGACCTTGGAGGTCATCAAGTCCAACCCCCTGCTCAGGGAGGAAACCCTATACCATTTCGGACAAATGGCTGTCCAGTCTCTTCTTAAAAACTTCCAGTGTTGGAGCATTCACCGCTTCTGGAGGCAAGCAGTTCCACTGGTTAATTATTCTCACTGTTAGAAAAGTTTTCCTTAGTTCCAGGTTGCTTCTCTCCTTGCTTAGTTTCCATCCGTTGCTTCTTGTCCTGCCTTCAGGCGCTTTAGAGAATAGCTTGACTCCCTCTTCTTTGGGGCAGCCCCTGAGATACTGGAAGGCTGCTATCCTGTCCCCCCTCGTCCTTCTTTTCATTAAACTAGACATATCCAATTCCAGCAGCCTTTCCTTACATGCTTTGGCCTCCAGTCCCCTAATCATCTTTGTTGCTCTTCTCTGTGCTCTTTCTAGAGTCTCAACATCTTTTTTACATCGGGTGACCAAAACTGGATGTAGTATTCCAAGTGTGGCCTTACTAAGGCATTGTAAAGTGGTATTAACACTTCACGTGATCTTGATTCTATCCCTCTGTTAATGCAGCCCAGCACTGTGTTGGCCTTTTTGGCAGCTGCAGCACATGCTCACCAGTGATCATAATAAAGGTATTACAGATCATGTTTCCACATCCAAAGACATTTGACCAAAGTAATAGCTAAGTATGTTTCAAATTTTATATTTCTTTTGGACGTTATAAAAGTATTTATGTATTTTCCAACCTAGGCTGTGGTTTTGAAACAGAAAGATATAAGCAGAATTTATATTCCTTTGAATAATTATTAAACTATGCACATCCTGGCCTTACAAATCAGTAGTACTTTGCTTTAAAAAATAGTGAAACAAGTATTGTCTTTTCATCGCAATAGGAAATTAAATCAACAGATATTTTAGGTTACGTGTGTTTGAGAATCTCAGAAGCTACAAAAACTTTGTAGGAACCCCCAATAATGGAAAATTTATCTGGGACTTCTGACATTTTTGCTTACATGCTCTGGATTTGCATGATGGTTATATTTTGGACTGAAATTGGGTTTTTAGTACTGTTAACTTGGACTATATAGTCAAGTAACATATCAAATCCATATGAAAGATGGATAATGGTGTTATCTTTCTGTTTCTTATGTTTTGTAAGCAACAGTAAAAAAATCCACTTCAATGTTTCTCAGTATTGGCTACTTGAAAATGTGTGGACTTCAATTCCCAGAATTCCCCAGCCAGCTGTGAATTTAAGTTCACACATCTTCATCTAGAAAGAGTACAGAGAAGAGCAACAAAGATGATTAGGGGACTGGAGGCTAAAACATATAAGGAACAGTTGCTGGAATTGGCTAGGTCCAGTTTAATGAAGAGAAGGACGAGGGGGGACATGATAGCAGCGTTCCAGTATCTCAGGGGCTGCCCCAAAGAAGAGGGAGTCAAGCTATTTTCCAAAACGCCTGAAAGCAGGACAAGGAGCAACGGGTGGAAGCTAACCAAAGAGAGAAGCAACCTAGAACGAAGGAGAAACTCCCTGACAGTTAGAACAATTAACCAGAGGAACAACCTGCCTCCAGAAGCGGTGAATGCGCCAACACTGGAAGTTTTTAAGAAGAAACTGGACAGCCATTTGTCCGAAATGGTATAGGGTTTCCTGCCTGAGCAGGGGGTTGGACTAGATGACCTCCAAGATCCCTTCCAACTTTATCATCTTTATTATTATTATGTGTTCTACTTCTTCTGCTAGAATTTGTAATTTCAGTCTTATTCAATCTTTTTCTTGAAGTCCCAAATTTCAACCCTGCTTTGAACCTGTATCTAAAGCTAGAAATACAGCAACAGAAACACAACTTACCAGCTCCTAAGAGAAGGACTGGGAACCAAAATTGAAGAATGATCTTGTGTGACATGTCAGCAGCTGGCATTTCAAGAAAAAATGAAGAGAAGCTTTAGTCTAACTTCTGCAAAATCTACAAGGACTGCCTCTTCCGTGAGGGAGAGACTGCAGCTACAAAATTGTACAGCCCTGTTATTGCTACGCGAAACAACACTGCCCATTTTTTTTGTTGCAATTTATTTGTTTACTCAGCTGATATAGGGTGATATTATTCTTAGATTCTGGGCAGTTTATAAAATTAGAACATAAAGAATACCTTCTACAAAATCCCATAATTTCTGGTCTTTTCTTATCCCTTAGTGGGGTATAACGAACTGCTTTGGTCTCCCGAACCAGTGATGGCGAACCTTTTAGAGACCAAGTGCCCAAACTGCAACCCAAAACCCACTTATGCATCGTCGGGTGCCGGGTGGGCGTGGCCCATTGGGTGGGCGTGGCTGCAGTGGTAAAGGCAGACTGGGTGGGACTAAAAAGTTCAATCAATCAATTCCAACTTTGCAAGATCTTTTTTTTTCCTGCGAGAAGTTGAAATTGACTGATTGATTGAACCTTTTTTTTTTTTTGTACACGGCGGCGGAGGCCTAAAGCGAAAAGGTTTTATAAAGCCCAGCTGAAGGCCTAGGATTGGGGTGAGGGCGCGCGTGCCCACAGAGAGGGCTCTGAGTGCCGCCTCTGGCACCCGTGCCATAGGTTCGCCACCACTGTCCTGGGCTGAGTCTGTCTGCAGCAAGAGCCATTGAGATGGGAGGATGCCAGAATAACAGAGTTGGGAGGGACCTTGGAGGTCTTCTAGCCCAACCTGGATAGAGAGAGGGCGGGGGAAGAACAGCACGAAACCACAATCTATCCCTAAAGAAGCAGCCTCTGAGTAACAAGTTGTAAATGACTGTGGCACAGATCTATAGAAAACGGGAACAATCACTGCCAGGGGTCAGTTGGTGCGTGTGGCCCAAAAAAGGTACGCCAACCAGCTGTTTCTCTTGGAAAGCAGGCAATGATGATCTGGATTCCGCTTTCCGTTGCTCTTGTCAATGGCCCAACTGCTCCCTCCCCGAGCCTCCGGTGCTCCACCTGCCACTTTCGTGGCTCTGTAGGCAGACCTGCGAATGGGCAGGTATGGGGGAAACATGCCCCACTTGTTCCACGGCCGGTTTCGGCCGAGCCGACCCACGTTGCATTGAATTTCATTTTGTTACATCGGCCCCAGTGTTCGAGTCTGTCAAGATCTTTTTGGATCCTGCGCTTGTCTTCTGGGGTGTTGGCTAGTCCTGCCAGTTTGGTTGTACTCTGCAAATTTGAGGAGTTCCCCTCCTATTTCCTCGTCTTAGTTATTTATGAAGATATTGAAGAGTCCTGGGCCTAAGACAGAAGCTTGTGGTACCCCACTGCTTCCTTCCCTCCATGTAGATGTGGTACCATTGAGGACTACTCATTGAGTGCAGTTTGTCAGCCAGTTACAAATCCATCTGGTGGTGATGCTGTCTATCCCACATGTTTCTAGCTTACCAAGAAGTAGATTGTGGTCTACTTTGTCGAATGCCTTGCTAAAGTCTAAGAATACTGTGTCCATAATATTTCATTGGTGTCAACACTGCTAATATAGGATATTATTGCTTTGACAAGATATACAGAACTGTCTGGTATTTTTAGAGTTAATTCAGAGGACAGAGTAAGGGAGGAGACTTATAAGGAAAGCCCGGGAAAAGGAACGGAAGTGAATCTTTGCCCTCCAAGCTAATTGGAAGATGTGACTTATGACTGCAAAATAAGGGAGGGGTTTAGCAAGAAAAGTTAGATGCAAGCAAGAGAAATTCAGATTCTGGCATACCTCCATGATGTTCCGTCAATTTGTTACACTGTTAATAAAGGCTTTAGGATAAACAATGTCTGGGTGTTCTTTGAAGTGTTTCATTAGTCGGAACCATGACAGCTGGTCTACTAATTTAGTCACTTTGTCAAAAAATGAAATAAGATTGGTTTGGCATGATCTGTTTTTAACAAACTCATGTTGGCTACCCGCTATAACTTTGTTTCTAGATGTTCATATATTTGTTTTTTTATTTAATTTTTCCAGCATGTTTTTTGACCTTGTTTGCTTCTAGGTGTTTACAGATTTATTGCATGCCAGAAACTGGGCCGCACAAGCAAGCGAAGCATCCCATCCGCGGGATGCAGGCAGCACGCGAAACCAGTCTCCCTCCGGTCCACGGAAAAACCTCTCTCCACGGAACGGTCCTTGGTGCCCAAAAAGGTGGGGAAGGGGGTCACTAATTTAAAATATTTTTATGGCTGCCCACCTTCAAACCCAATGCTGGGTAACTCACCACGAGAAACCCCATAATGCTCTCCAGTTTTTAAACTTCTCAGAAATTCAACACTTGTCTCAGCCACAACTGCGGGGTAGTGTGAGGGCCCACTTCAATACCTCATCCCAAGAAAGTAGAACTCGTGGAAGCGGTTTCTTCCAAAAGGAGCTTTTATTAGGAGAAGCTGATAGCAGGCATAATAGACAGGATCTGAGGGTTTCCCGCCAGATCGATAGGTAAAAAGTATCCCCAAGCATAGTCCCACCCCATAGTTCATCCGGTCAGTTCAAACAGACAAATCCCAAGGTGTTAAGTTAGTTGTGGGAAAAAGGAGATAACATCAGGCCGTCTCCGGGCTGCAGTGATGTTTAGGTGGCTCTTCACACCTTCCCTTGCGAACACGGAGATAACACAGTTGTTGGAGGTACATTCCATTCTCCTCCCCCCCTTTACTAGCTGACAACAGGGGAGAGAAAGTTCACAGAATACGAAATGCAGGAACAGTAAAGTGTTACATTGTAGCGATAGAGCAGACATGTCAAACACAAGGCCCGGGGGCCGGATGCGGCCTGTGAAGTGGTTTCATGTGGCCCGCAAAAACATCCTGGAAATGGTGAGGGAACGGCCCCCTTTGCCTTGGCCCTGGCCCAGGCCGGCCGGGAGCCAATGTACAATTTTGTGGTGGCCATCTATGCTGAAATGCATTCAGTCTTAGCTCCACAAGGCCGTCTGGAAACAGCGAGGAACCAGCCCCTGCCGCGTCAGCCCCACTCCCTGGGTGAATGCTGGGGAGGTGTCACCCTTTGTGAGGAATGAAGAAATGCACCTGTCATACCTCTGTCCGATCCTGACTCTGAGGACGACATGGAGTTCCCTGTTGAGGCCCAGGAGGGGGTGTCTGTGGCTTCGGAGGACTGTGGGGAGGAACAGGCTGAAGCAGGCCAGGGCCCTTCAAGTTTGGAACAGAGTGGCAGAGCTCAGGCGAGGAGCAAGGCCCCTCCCCACCAGATCTCAGAGCAAGGAAAGCGGAGAGGAGGAGGGAACAACGGAGGCAGGCTCACTTGCTCCGGAGGAGAGCGTCACGCCCCACTTCACAAGGCACAGCTGGGGAGTAGGTATTTAAGGAGACGCTGTGGGGTGGGGTGTTTGCCGGGAACAAACGTGAACTCTTGTGATGTAAGCTCTTGTACCTGGACTCTTTGTATTTTGGATCAAGTTTGTTTCCTGTTGAGTTCTCCTTGCTATCCTCAGTTTTGCATTTTGCAGGTTACAGGCAAGCTGGGCGTGGAAAAAAATCATACTTTATCTGTTTTACTTTAAAGAACTGTTTCAATCCGTTGACTGTTTTATTGAACTTGTGCCAGCATATGTGGGGGCTGTTGGGTGAACGTTGGCAGTGCTTACAAAGACAATTATTCTGACCAGC
Source organism: Protobothrops mucrosquamatus (assembly GCF_001527695.2). Classification (NCBI taxonomy): domain Eukaryota; kingdom Metazoa; phylum Chordata; class Lepidosauria; order Squamata; family Viperidae; genus Protobothrops; species Protobothrops mucrosquamatus. The sequence goes on along the minus strand of NW_015393777.1, from coordinate 21,330 downwards.
TAAGTGCTTTGCCTCCGTTCGGGGCCCTGGGTCATCACAGCACCATCACCTGGAAGTGGCCAGCAAATGGCCCTCACGTACTTCACATATCCGGCTTGATGGGCTC
>NW_015393777.1:15540-20169 GCF_001527695.2 Protobothrops mucrosquamatus | reverse complement strand
TTCAAAGGCTGATCCTGGTTTACTCACCTTCTATGTATGTCTGCTCACCTCCTAACAATCACTCTGGGTGGTGTGTCATAAAACACTACAGGCAGCCCTCGACTTACACGCATTCGTTTAGTGACCATTCAAAATTGCAATGCCAAGGATTCTGACAATCAAAGTCAATGGGGGAAGCTGGATTCACTTAATAAACATATGATTCGCTTAACAACTGCTGTGATTTGCTTAACAACCATGGCAAAAACGGTTGCAAAATTGGGTCGTAAACTGTGGTCCTAAGTCAAGGACTGCCTGTATATAGCCACCAATCTTATAAACAATTCTGGGCATAACATAAAAACCGTAATAAAATTTTGAAACTGGGAAGAATGCTCGGATAGATATTGGTGACCTGAAGGCCAGCATTGGAGTGGATCTGCAGTGGGAGAACAGGACAGGGTGGATCTCTGTATATGTGCATTGTGAAGACATTACAGGTGTTCATTATTGCTGGAAAGTGGAGCAAGTGGCCATAGCAGTGGTGGCGAACCTATGGCACGGGTGCCAGAGGTGGCACTCAGAGCCCTCTCTGCGGGCACGCGCACCATCGCCCCAGTCCTAGGCCTTCAGCTGGGTTTTATAAAACCTTTTCGCTTTAGGCCTCCGCCGCCGTGTGCAAAAAAAAAAAAAAAGGTTCAATCAGTCAATTTCAACTTCTTGCGGGAAAAAAAAAGATCTTGCAAAGTTGGAATTGATTGATTGAACTTTTTAGTCCCACCCAGTCTGCCGTTACCACCGCAGCCACGCCCACCCAATGGGCCACTCCCACCCAATTGGCCACACCCAGCCAATGGGCCACACCCACCCGGCACTCGACGATGCATAAGTGGGTTTTGGGTTGCAGTTTGGGCACTCGGTCTCTAAAAGGTTCGCCATCACTGGGCCATAGTGTAAAGAGCCCAGACCTTTTCCCCAGCTGCCCAGGAATGTGTAAGTCTGGTAAACGGTAATCATTCTTCTGTCCAGGGGTGAGGAACAGTATATGTACCCTGTATGGGCAGGTCCTTTGATAAGGTTCTATGCGTACCAGATTTAGATCACAATTTGCTGAGTGTGTCTCGCTTAGACAGTGAAAGGTATGAAGTAATGTTTGTAAAGTGTACATGCAAGGCCATAAAGAATGACAGGGTGTGTGCACAAGGTTTGAAACTGAACAATTTATATCTTTTGAGCCATAAGAAAGCTGGCGGCAGTGCGCAAACAATCTTTCCTAATGAACCGAAGCACGACGGGTGCGCACATTCATTACACAGAAGACTGGGTCATGCAAGCTTTAAAGTATTGCAGAAAACGCCTGACTTGGTTTTGTCGGCTTGAATGTAAAAAATTGTAAAGACCATTTGGATTGTGCTACTTGCAAAGAGACAAAATCAAAAGTACACCCTGTCAGCAAAAGAAGTGATAGGAAATCTGAAAGAATTTTTCACTTACTTTCATGTTGATTTAATTGGCCTTCTATCCCATCAATGGGAGGGGCCCAATTTGCTTTGCTAATTGTTGATGGTTACTCTAGATACGGGTTTTGCTATTCACTAAAAAGCAAAACTGAAGGGTTTCAACAATTTAAACAATGGGTAATTTTTATAGAGAGGAGGTATAATCAAAGGGTATGTCAGCTACAGACAGACAGAAGAACCGAGTTCATGTCTAACAAGTTTCAGCCGAGAAAGAGAGGCAAAACCCAGAGAAAGACGAACCCCTACATTCCGGCAGAGAATGGAGTTGCTGAACGCAGACATGGTGTGTTACAGACTATGAAATACACATTGCTAGAAAGATGCAGGAATGAGTAAAGTATATTGGGGTGGGGCAATTTTAATTCCCAATTATTTAGTCAATAGACTGTGGAGTTCAGCAAATTAATCAAGCTCCTTGTTACATGTTATATGGAAGACAACCATATAACTGGACTGTCATGGTTCCGGCTAATGAAACACTTCAAAGAACTTCCAGGCATTGATTTTCCTAAAAGTCTTTTATTATGTTACAAAATGTAGGCACGGCATAACGAAGGGATGCTAAGATCTAAAATCTCCACCCACCGAGCAGTTATTTTGCTAGCATTTCCATATTTTGTTGTCAAGATTTACGTTCTCCAATTAGTGTGAAGGGCAAAGGTTCCCTTCCTTTCTCTTTCGCGGGCTTTTCCCTCCTCCCTCCTTCTCCTCTGCATTAACTCTAAAAATACCAGACAGTTCTGCATATTTTGTCAGAGCAAGAATATACAATATTAGCAGCGTTGACATGGACATTTTTAAGAAGAGACTGGACAGCCATTTGTCCGAAATGGTGTAGGGCAGTGGAACTAAGGAAAATATAACTAAACTAAGGGGCACATAACTAAAGCAGAATATCAGCGAATAGCCCGAGCCTGCAAAGATGAAGTGAGGAAAGCTAAGGCTCAAAATGAACTAAGGCTTGCGACCAAAGTCAAAAATAACAAAAAAAAGCTTCTTTCAACATGTAAAAAACAAGACATCACCCTGCCAACAAAAGTACGTATAGTCAAGGCCATGGTTTTCTCAGTTGCAATGTATGGATGTGAAAGTTGGAACATAAGAAAGGCTGAGCGCCAAAGAATGGAGGCCTTTGAACTCTGGTGCTGGAGAAGACTCCAGTGAGTCCCCTGGACTGCAAGGCGATCCAAACGGTCAGTCCTGGAGGAGATCAACCCGACTGCTCTTTAGAAGGCCAGATCCTGAAGTGGAAACTCAAGTACTTTGGCCACCTAATGAGAAGGAAGGACTCCCTGGAGAAGAGCCCGATGCTGGGAAAGATGGAGGGCAAGAGAAGAAGGGGACGACAGAGAAGGAGGTGGCTGGATGGAGTCACTGAAGTAGGAGGCGTGAGCTTAAAGGGACTGCAGAAGATGGCAGAGGACAGGAAGGCCTGGAGGAACGTTGTCCATGGGGTCGCGATGGCTCAGACACGACTTCGCAACTAACAACAACAACGAAGTCACAGACTACCTGCATAACATCTATCCCACTGTGACTCTACGGCACCATACTATGGAGATTTTATCATGGTTTCACCCTAACTTAATATTTTACCTCGTCTGTTGTAGTGTCCACCCATTTGAGATACATGTATTTGTTGATGCTTTATTTAAACTTACATTTGCATCTGCCTGTATGGTGTGTTTTATCTGCATTGCATATAAGGAATTGCATGACCTCTGTAGATGCCATGTGCTCAATAAATGAATAAAATCCATCAGGAAAACACCTGGGTGCAGAAGAACGGAAGGAAGGAGAGAACCGCACGGCAGACGCTTACCTGTCTGATGTCCCACACAGCCGATTCTCCTCTTGCTTTGTTGCGGCATGCCAAAATGACACGGGCGCCTCTCCGGGCCAGATCCACCGCTGTGGCCTTCCCAATCCCTGCATTTCCACCTAGGACAGGCCAGAGAAAGGATTCACCGAGATCGGCCAGCCGTTGATGGAGACCCAGGAGCTGGGCCTGCATTTGCATGCCTGCAGTTTTTTGTGGTGTGTCACACAATGTTTGTGTGGCAGCGTTTCTCAACTCTGGCAACTTGTCAACTCCCAGGGTTAAAATTAAGCAACATCTTAAAATTGAGAAACCCTGGTTCAGGCCATGATTTTCACAACTCTTTCAGCACAGTCTTACATCAACAAGGAAGAATAGCTTAAAATTATTCAGGGGTAATACAGGTAGTAATACACCGTTTATTCAGTGACCATTTGAAGATGGAATGGCACTGAAAAATGGGATTTTGTTATCTTCTCCAGTTCTTTCTCGTCTATTCTGCTGTCTCCAGGCACTGCCACATCCACTATCCAGACTTTTTTGTCTTTCTTAGTGCCCCTCCGGCGAGTGCCCGGCTCTTCCCCACCCCCTCCTCTCTTGGGGGGGTCTCAAGGTCCGAGGGAGCCCCGCGGACGGCTGGTCTCTGCGAACCCTCCCCGGTTCCGCTGCTCCGCTTTCAGTCCTCCCCCGCTTTCTTCCAAAGGAGCTTTTTGGGATGGACTTTCCTGCTTTTGTCAAAGGCACCTTTGGGTCCACCTGGATGGGGGAGAACCTGGTTTATGGTTAACCTGCGACTCGCATTTCACTTTGACCTTCGATCTGCGCTTTGATTCCAGGAGTTTGATCCTGCCTGGAGCCACTGAGGTGGGGGTGGGGGGTTTATTTAACAAGAAAGAAAGGCAATGCCCCCCACCCCGCCCAAGCCTCGACGCCCCCCCCACGGATGGGAGTGCAGCAGCCCCCCAGAGGTACCTGTGATGAGAACCGTCTTGCCCCGCAGGCTGACCGCGTTCCGGCATTGGGGGCCCGCCGATAAGTAGTAGTAGAGCAGCGCGCAGAGCCCCAGCAGGAGCGCCGCCCCCACCGCCAGCACCGCCAGCGCCTCCATGGCCCGCTCGCCCGCCCGGCCCCGGTTCCTTTCCCCGCAGCCCGGGAGCGCTTCGTTTTTACCGGGACGGTCCCCACCCTCGGCCCGCCTCCCGCCCCTCCCTGCGTGGGAAAGCCACCCTCTCGCCCTCCCCTCCTGGGCTAGGCAGGCAGGAATGGGAGGAAGGGAGGGAGAAAGGAAGGGAGGAAGGAAGGAAATGGGAA
>NW_015393777.1:13534-14952 GCF_001527695.2 Protobothrops mucrosquamatus | reverse complement strand
AGGAAATGGGAAGGAGGGAGGAAGGGAGGGAGGAAGGAAGGAAATGGGAAGGAGGGAGGAAGGGAGAAAGGAAGGAAGGAAATGGGAAGGAGGGAGGAAGGGAGGGAGGAAGGAAGGAAATGGGAAGGAGGGAGGAAGGGAGGGAGGGAGGAAGGAAATGGGAAGGAGGGAGGAAGGGAGGGAGGCAGGATGAAATGGGAAGGAGGGAGGAAGGGAGGGAGGAAGGAAGGAAATGGGAAGGAGGGAGGGAGGAAGGAAGGAAGACCCCGCCTCCATGGCCTGCTCGCCCGCTTCTCTTTGACTGGACCAGCTCGGCCCGGCCCTTTCTCCTGCCGCCTCTCCGCCCCCGCCTGGGAAAGCCACGGCCATGGGCAGCGCTGCCAATCTCTCGCCCTCCCCTCCTCCCCTCTTGGCCTCGTGAAGGAGGGAGGAGAGGCGAAAGAGAAGGAGGGAAGGAGGGAGGGAGGAACAAAGGAAGGAAGGAGCAAAGGAAAGAAAGGAGGAAGCACAGAAGAAAGGAACGGACGAAAGAAGGAAGGAAGGAAGGAGATGGGAATGAGAAGGAGGGAAGGGAGGAGAAAGGGAGGAACGAAGGAAGGAAGGAGCAAAGGAAAGAAAGGAGGAAGCAAAGAAGGAAGGAACAAAGGAAGGAAGGAAGGAAGGAAGGAGATGGGAATGAGAAGGAGGGAAGGGAGGGTGGGTGGGTGGATGCTGGTTTGAGGGGAATCCTGCCTTAGGACTTGGCCACCAGCAGCCCTGTGACCCTCTGGCCGTCCTTTTGCCCCCACCTCCTGGCCTCTCCATGTGGTCTCCCATCCTATCCCTGAGGATGCTCTGCGTACACAGACGGCTCTCCTCGCATGGGGAGGGACTCTGCCTTCTGCTGTCCCATATCCCTTGGCTCTAAGGCCAGGGGTGGGCAGGGGCTACGGAGCTTGGCTCAACACTCCTTGCTCAGAACCTTGGGGGTCCAGTGAAACGGAGGTGGGGGTCTCCTTGTTATAATCCCCATCGCTCAGATCCTGCATCTGTGGAACTGCCTTGAACCCACAAGATGGACGGCAGATACGTTTGGTAATATTAATTGGGTGCCAGACTTAACAATTGTCAACAAGAAAGGGAGAAAGAGGAAAGAAAGGGAGAGGAAAGAAAGGAGGAGGGAGATGAGAGGAAAGAAAGAAGGAGAAAGAGAAAAGAGGGAGAAAGAGGAAAGAGAAAGGGAGAAAGAGAGAAAAGAGAAAGGGAGATGAAAGAAAGGGGGAGGGAGAGGGGGAGAAAGGAAAGAAAGAGAAAGAAGGAGAAAAAGAGGAAAGAAAGGAAGAAAGAGAGGAAAGAGAGAAAGGAAAGAAAGAGAAAGAGGGAGAAAGAGAGAAAAGAGAAAGGGAGAGGAAAGAAAGGGGGAGGGAGAGGAGGAGAGA
>NW_015393777.1:8221-10202 GCF_001527695.2 Protobothrops mucrosquamatus | reverse complement strand
TCCGTTGACTGTTTTATTGAACTTGTGCCAGCATATGTGGGGGCTGTTGGGTGAACGTTGGCAGTGCTTACAAAGACAATTATTCTGACCAGCTAAGTGCTTTGCCTCCGTTCGGGGCCCTGGGTCATCACAGCACCATCACCTGGAAGTGGCCAGCAAATGGCCCTCACGTACTTCACATATCCGGCTTGATGGGCTCCGGCGGAGGGGTTTCAGCAGGCAGTGAGGCTCCTCCAGTGGACCATGCCTTGGCGCTTGCCCTGGTCCCACCCCCTTCTGCCAGAGACCCTCAGATCTGTCCCACTCCTGCCCAGGCCCCCACAGGCAGCCTTGACGCGAACAATGTAGAGCTGGCCATGCCCACCCAATAGGCCACACACACTCCACGCAGTAGGCCACACCCATCCTGGCCGCACCCCCTCCCGCCCACCCTCCACCCCCCGAGGGCAACCGCAATGCTGATGCGGCCCTCAATGAAATTGAGTTTGACACCTCTGCGATAGAGGAAACAAGGCAATAAACACCGAGTGCTTCCCCCTCCCCTCCAGGAGTATGGCAGAACCCAGGCAGAGAAGAGAATGCAATTTGCGTTTAGAAGAAAAAGAAAAGGCCCTCCAAAATATGGTTGTGACAGGTAGTATGGAGATTCCCTGCAGTTCGATCCCCCAGTCTAATCAGAAGCCGTTTTTCGTTACTCCAAACTCCGTCTCTGTCCCTTCCCGACTTAAGTGGTCAGTCCCAGCAGCCTCTCGCTGAATTCCCACAGCTTCTTGGCCAGCTGGTCATCACGGGCCTGCGGGCAGGGCATTTTCGGCTGGCAGTCCGCAAAATACTGCCCGCTCAGACTCTCGATGCCCTCCTCGGTGGCACAGTAGATGGAGGTCTGGGCGCCAGTGTCGCAATCTCGTTTGAACACCGCGAGGAACCAAACCATCCTAAATAACCACGATCGAGAGGAGTAACCAATTTCGGTTCTAACAGCTCCTGAAAGCAAAAAAGAGTTGGTTGTGTGAACGGCCCGGGATGGAAGGAAGCACCTTCCAGGGTGACCCAGATGATGGAGGAGGAGGAGGAGGAGGAGGAGGAGGAGGAGGAGGAGGAGATCCTGAATGAACCCTTCACACATCGCCCGTTGCCCATCCTTGGGGCAACTTCCCAATATTTTTCGGAAAACCCAACACTGAAGTGAGTGGGCGATGGTGCAAAAGGAATGTGTGTGCGAGTGAGTGTGTGTGTGTGTGTGTGTGTGTGTGTTGCCCCTCTTCCTCACAGATACTGCAGAGATGGATGGAATATTAATTAAACATGGCTGGTATTTCTGGAGTTAAAAGAAGAAGGAAGCAGTGTTTCATTTCATGGTTTGCAGTAACTGCTGATTCACATCTCAAAATTCATAGTAAACCAAGATACCTACAAGATAAATGAAGAAAGGAAATGGATTCATTTTATCTCAGAGATAAATTTTGGCTGTGATATTTAGGAAACCATTTTTTTTCCTTCTAAATATGTGATATAATGATGCCACGGTGTGAATGCCTCCATTGTTAGATGTTAGCTATTACATAACCATGTTAGATATAGGATTTTTTAAAAAAAATTAATGATATTTAAGGATGCTTGAACCATCATAGTTGTGGAGTTTTTTCATGGGGGTCTCGTTGTGTAGCAAGGAAAGGTACACCTCTTTTCCTCTTGACATGATCCACATGAAAAATTGTTTTAATTAGCCAATTAAAAATTAAAATTCAGTTAGAACTAATGAGAAATTTAGGACAAAGAAAACAGGGTATTCAACACAGGACATATAGCATTAAAAACATAATTCAGTTAGAAAGCAAATAATGAGAATTTCAGGAAAAAGAATGCAGAACACTACTAGTATTGTTGATACACACACATTAAATAACATTAAATAATGATGTTCTGTCTGTTCCCTGAATTGGTTAAAATAGTCCGTATGTGTGTGTGTGTGTGTGTGTGT
>NW_015393777.1:0-5750 GCF_001527695.2 Protobothrops mucrosquamatus | reverse complement strand
AAACGAAGCCCTGAGTTGATGCGCACATCACCCTGGGCCCCCATTTACAACAGCAAAGGCCTCCTCAAGGCCTCTGCCCCCAAGAACGGAGGCCCGGGTTGACATGCGCGTCACCCCAGCATCTATTTTCACAGCAGAGGCCTTGAGGAGGCACGCTGGCTGAGGAATTCTGGGAGTTGAAGTCCACAAGTCATAAAAGGGCCACATTTGAAGACCCCTGATCTACATCTTTGCAAGGTAAGCATCCACAGGCTCAGTGCCTGTGGAGACCCAGGGTGGGGGTGGGGGAGCGAATAGCCAAGGTGAATGTTGCAGTGCCTCTGCAATCGTTCGTAAGGGCGAACGACTGCCAGGAAGCTGCAACATTCGTAATTCCAGGACTTGTTTGTAAACACTAGGAGGAGCTTATTGTGTAACTTCAAATGTTCGCTAACGGAAATCTCGGAGACCCCCACAATATTCCCACTTCCTCGCCCAGATACCCCAAGTGTGTGTGTCTGTTCTGCGCCCACCGGCATTGTTGATGAGGATATCCAGACGGGGCTCCGATTTTAAGAAGGTCTCTGCAAAAGCTCGCACGGAGTTGAGGTTGGCCAGATCCAGAATCATCAGGATCACCTCCGAGTTCCCACTTTTCTGGAAAAGGAGCAGAAGGAATCCTGAGAAGAATCGGGATCAGGTGCGGCTTCAAAGGCTGCTCCTGGTTTACTCACCTTCTATGTATGTCTGCTCACCGCCTAACAATCACTCTGGGTGGTGTGTCATAAAACACTATAGGCAGCCCTCAACTTACACGCATTCGTTTAGTGACCATTCAAAATTGCAATGCCAAGGATTCTGACAATCAAAGTCAATGGGGGAAGCTGGATTCACTTAACAACCATGTGATTCGCTTAACAACTGCCGTGATTTGCTTAACAACCGTGGCAAAAACGGTTGCAAAATTGGGTCGTAAACTGTGGTCCTAAGTCAAGGACTGCCTGTATATAGCCACCAATCTTACAATCAACTCTGGGCATAACATAAAAACCGTAATAAAACTTTGAAACTGGGAAGAATGCTCGGATAGATATTGGTGACCTGAAGGCCAGCACTGGAGTGGATCTGCAGTGGGAGAACAGGACAGGGTGGATCTCTGTATATGTGCATTGTGAAGACATTACAGGTGTTCATTATTGCTGGAAAGTGAAGCAAGTGGCCATAGCAGTGATGGCGAACCTATGGCACGGATGCCAGAGGTGGCACTCAGAGCCCTCTCTGTGGGCACGCACACCATCGCCCCAGTCCTAGGCCTTCAGCTGGGTTTTATAAAACCTTTTCGCTTTAGGCCTCCGCCACCGTGTGCAAAAAAAAAAAAAGGTTCAATCAGTCAATTTCAACTTACAAAGTTGGAATTGATTGAACTTTTTAGTCCCACCCAGTCTGCCGTTACCACCGCAGCCACGCCCACCCAATGGGCCACTCCCACCCAATTGGCCACACCCAGCCAATGGGCCACACCCACCCGGCACTCGACGATGCATAAGTGGGTTTTGGGTTGCAGTTTGGGCACTCGGTCTCTAAAAGGTTCACCATCACTGGGCCGTAGTGTAAAGAGCCCAGACCTTTTTCCCACCTGCCCAGGAATGTGTAAGTCTGGTAAACAGTAATCATTCTTCTGTCCAGGGGTGAGGAACAGTATATGTACCCTGTATGGGCAGGTCCTTTGATAAGGTTCTATGCGTACCAGATTTAGATCACAATTTGCTGAGTGTGTCTCACTTAGATAGTGAAAGGTATGAAGTAATGTTTGTAAAGTGTACATGCAAGGCCATAAAGAATGACAGGGTGTGTGCACAAGGTTTGAAACTGAACTATTTATATCTTTTGAGCCATAAGGAAGCTGGTGGCAGTGCGCAATCTTTCCTAATGAACCAAAGCACGACGGGTGCGCACATTCGTTACACAGAAGGCTGGGTCATGCAAGCTTTAAACTATTGCAGAAAACGCCTGACTTGGTTGTCGGCTTGAATGTAAAAAATTGTGAATTGTGAATTGGATTGTGCTACTTGCAAAGAGACAAAATCAAAAGTACACCCTGTCAGCAAAAGAAGTGATAGGAAATCTGAAAGAATTTTTCAGTTATTTCATGCGGGTTTAATTGGCCTTCTATCCCATCAATGGGAGGGGCCCAATTTGCTTTGCTAATTGTTGATGGTTACTTTAGATACGGGTTTTGCTATTTACTAAAAAGCAAAACTGAAGTGTTTCAACAGTTTAAACAATGGGTAATTTTTGTAGAGAGGAGGTATAATCAAAGGGTATGTCAGCTACAGACAGACAGAAGAACCGAGTTCATGTCTAACATGTTTCAGCTGAGAAAGAGAGGCAAAACCCAGAGAAAGATGAACCCCTACATTCCGGCAGAGAATGGAGTTGCTGAACGCAGACATGGTGTGTTACAGACTATGAAATACACATTGCTAGAAAGATGCAGGAATGAGTAAAGTATATTGGGGTGGGGCAATTTTAATTCCCAATTATTTAGTTAATAGACTGTGGAGTTCAGTAATTAATCAAGCTCCTTGTTACATGTTATATGGAAGACAACCATATAACTGGACTGTCATGGTTCCTGCTAATGAAACACTTCAAAGAACTTCCAGGCATTGATTTTCCTAAAAGTCTTTTATTATGTTACAAAATGTCGGCACGGCATAACGAAGGGATGCTAAGATCTAAAATCCCCACCCACTGAGCAGTTATTTTGCTAGCATTTCCATATTTTGTTGTCAAGATTTACGTTCTCCAATTAGTGTGAAGGGCAAAGGTTCCCTTCCTTTCTCTTTCGCGGGCTTTTCCCTCCTCCCTCCTTCTCCTCTGCATTAACTCTAAAAATACCAGACAGTTCTGCATATTTTGTCAGAGCAAGAATATACAATATTAGCAGCGTTGACATGGACGTTTTTAAGAAGAGACTGGACAGCCATTTGTCCGAAATGGTGTAGGGCAGTGGAACTAAGGAAAACATAACTAAACTAAGGGGCATATAACTAAAGCAGAATATCAGCGAATAGCGCAAGCCTACAAAGATGAAGTGAGGAAAGCTAAGGCTCAAAATAAACTAAGGCTTGCGACCAAAGTAAAAAATAACAAAAGAAGCTTCTTTCAACATGTAAAAAACAAGACATCACCCTGCCAACAAAAGTGCGTATAGTCAAGGCCATGGTTTTCCCAGTTGCAATGTATGGCTGTGAAAGTTGGACCATAAGAAAGGCTGAGCGCCAAAGAATGGAGGCCTTTGAACTCTGGTACTGGAGAAGACTCCTGCGAGTCCCCTGGACTGCAAGGTGATCCAACCGGTCAGTCCTGGAGGAGATCAACCCTGACTGCTCTTTAGAAGGCCAGATCCTGAAGTTGAAACTCAAGTCCTTTGGCCACCTAATGAGAAGGAAGGACTCACTGGAGAAGGGCCCGATGCTGGGAAAGATGGAGGGCAAGAGAAGAAGGGGACGACAGAGAAGGAGGTGGCTGGATGGAGTCACTGAAGTAGGAGGCGTGAGCTTAAAGGGACTGCAGAAGATGGCAGAGGACAGGAAGGCCTGGAGGAACGTTGTCCATGGGGTCGCGATGGCTCAGACACGACTTCGCAACTAACAACAACAACGAAGTCACAGACTACCTGCATAACATCTATCCCACTGTGACTCTACGGCACCATACTATGGAGATTTTATCATGGTTTCACCGTAACTTAATATTTTACCTCGTCTGTTGTAGTGTCCACCCATCTGAGATACATGTATTTGTTGATGCTTTATTTAAACTTACATTTGCATCTGCCTGTATGGTGTGTTTTATCTGCATTGCATATAAGGAATTGAATGACCTCTGTAGATGCCATATGCTCAATAAATGAATAAAATCCATCAGCAAAACACCTGGGTGCAGAAGAACGGAAGGAAGGAGAGAACCGCACGGCAGACGCTTACCTGTCTAATGTCCCACACAGCCGATTCTCCTCTTGCTTTGTTGCGGCATGCCAAAATGACACGGGCGCCTCTCCGGGCCAGATCCACCGCTGTGGCCTTCCCAACCCCTGCATTTCCACCTAGGAAAGGTCAGAGAAAGGATTCACAGAAATCGCCCAGCCTTTGATGGAGACCCAGGAGCCAAGCCTGCGTTTGCGTGCCTGCAGTTTTTGTGGTGTGTCACACAGTGTTTGTGTGGCAGCGTTTCTCAACTCCGGCAACTTGTCAAGTCCCAGAGTTAAAGTTAAAAACATCTTAAAATTGAGAAACCCTGGTTCAGGGCATGATTTTCACAACTCTTTCAGCGCAGTCTTATATCACCAAGGAAGAATAGCTTAAAATTATTCAGGGGTAATACAGGTAGTAATACACCGTTTATTCAGTGACCATTTGAAGGTAGAATGGCACTGAAAAATGGGACGTGTGGCCAATATTTCAAACATATTCAACCTGTGCTTAACAATTGTGGTGAAAAAGATCATGAAATCAAGCACGATGCACTTAACGACTGCCTTGCTTAACAAGGGAAATTCTGTGCCCCATTGCCGTCGTAAGTCAAGGACTAAGTGTACAGTAACGTTCACAGCAGTTGTTACCGGTTAGTGGGAGGGAAGTTGTTTGTTTTCCACTTCACAGTTTAAATACATTATTTCAATGTAAGAGGTGAAAGACAAAAGGGCCAGATTTTCCTGATTATTTAATTATGAAATTGAAGACCACTTTCAAAGGACTTCAAAAATGATGTTGGAGAAGATGTAAAAATGCTATTAAGGGCAACTGGAAAGAGAAAACCATTCAGAAGTGACTCAGGGGTTTGGACTAGATGACCTCCAAGGTCACTTCCAACATTATTATTATTATTATTATTATTATTATTATTATTATTATTATTATTATTATTATTATTATTATTATTATTATTATTATTATTATTATTATTATTATTATTATGGATCATCGCACAGTCAGCCAGATGTTCAGACTGGATTTGGCATTTTGTCTACCTATCGAGTCCTCACCAAGGACCTGGGATAGGCAGATGTGGATGTTTGATGGTATTACAGATATCGCTGCAGGATGGAAGCAGTTCCTAGTAAGGCCGCCTTTTGCAATTGACTAATGGAGAATTTGTCAATGCCGATGATGGTGTTCAAGTGGTGCTCCAGTTGTTTTGGGATTGCACCCAAGGTGCCTATTACTATTGGTACCACCCTTGCTTGCTTTTGCCAGTCTTTCTATTTCTATTTGTAGGTCTCTGTATTTTGTGATCTTCTCCAGTTCTTTCTCATCTATTCTGCTGTCTCCAGGCACTGCCACGTCCATTATTATTATTATTATTATTATTATTATTATTATTATTATTATTATTATTATTATTATTATTATTATTATTATTATTATTATTATTATTATTATTATTATTATTATTATTATTATTATTATTATTATTGTCCAAACAAGATATCTGTTTCTCAGACAGATAAACGCCAAAGAACGGGATAATATTCAGATTATTTTATTCCTCAGGAATCTCAAACAATATCTTACAGTCAAGAAGAGTTCTTCTGATTAACATATCATAACCTTTCTCCGTTCTTCCGGGTGAGAAATTAATGGTAGACTCACCCCATGGCTCTTATGGGACACATCACCTCGTGTCTGTCTTCACAAAGGCTTCTTTCACAAGCTGGCACATAGCTAGGATATCCTGTGATAAACTTAGTGGCCCCTCCCACTGAC
>NW_015393776.1:10154-13440 GCF_001527695.2 Protobothrops mucrosquamatus | reverse complement strand
GTTGTTAAGAGTACATCAGTTGTAACTGTCTCTCATATAACCCGCATCTGTATTTATTTATTATTTATTTATAACATTATTTGGCTGCCCATCTTACCATAAGGTAACCCTTGGTGGCTTACAGTCATAAAAATATAGCTATATTAAAACATAAATAAATTAAAACCAAAGATTAAAATCTAAGGACATGTGGGGAGGGTGGGGCCAGAATGGGGGGAAGGAGGGGTCTATTGTGAATAATCACCTCCACTCCACTGAATGGCAGAGCCAGGCCTTTAGGCCCTTATAAAAGGATAGGAGGGATGGAGCCAACCTCACATCGGGGGGGGGAGATGTTCCAGAGGGCAGGTGCAACAGCAGAGAAGGCCCTCCACATGGACCCTGCCAGCCGGAATAATCAGGCTGACAGGACCTGCAGAAGGCCTCCTCTCCTGGCACAAGTGCAGCATGCCTCCAGTGCAAAGCCCTCTTGTCTTCCTCTTTTTCCCACCATGCCAATTCAAATCTTGCATCACTCTAGCCACTCCATACATCTGATGAAATAAACTGTAGGTCATGAGAATGTTTGCCTTGTAATAATGTTTGTTAATCTGCAAAGGTGCTGCCAGTCTCCTTCTGATTTTTGACTATCATCGACTAACATGTCTTTCTTCTTACAAGTCCTGGAAGTGAGATCTTATACAATGAAAATGCCATGAAAATGTTAGATGGCAGTCCTTGCTCTGCAAACAATTCTGTATGACGTTTACGGTATTAAAACAAAAGCAAAAACTAGTCTCACCAAATGTATTAATCATTTTGCCTTGGCTGCAGCGTAAAAAGAAGGAATTAAGTACATTGAAAATATTTGAAATCCCTATTTCTGATGTGATGATGACCCAACAATGATGCTTCTGTGGTAAGCAAAACATCTTATTAAAATATTCCAGGCAGCATAATGTTATAACACATTATTTATTGCTCTTGGTGAACAGAAGGGTGGGGAAAAGACTTATGGTTAAGTGGAAGACTAATCATCATGATGGAATTGACATCTTTGATATCTGCTGTAATTAGCGGTAGAGCATTTCATTCTTGGGTCCACACTTCTTTTTTTCAATTATCAGAACGGCAGCAATACTGACAAGATTCAATAAATCAAATATGGAAGTGTTGCCACCAAGTGGTGCAAGATGGGTTAGTCACCTTAATTTAGTGTTAAAAAATACTCGTTAGAAAAGCTTAACGTCTTCGGTTGCTAGCCATCTTTTCATGTATCGATAGTGATAAGTCCATCCGCATACTGAAATGTTTATTTTACGGTATTATTTCATCAGCAAGCAGCTCAACACATCCCAGATGGCTATGATTGTCAAAATGGGTAAAAGAGAAGGAACAAGATGAATATTTCTGTTGAAAAATATAGATCCTGCAGTAGCACATAATATAAATGGAGTTGCTTGTTGTGTGCTCCATCTTGATTGTTCATCTTGCCCTGAAAATACTATATGCGTTAGGGTGAACAGGTCTGCAAAAATCCATGCAACTATAGGTTGCAATAAAAATATACTTTACCCTCTAACTTTTGCTTGGTGATATCTGGATTTTTATAGCCCAGATGTAGTGGCACTGTCTACTGCTTGATGGGAAGCAAAACAGACAGCTGCCCTTTCAGTTAGGCATTACTATACTATACTATCAAGATTTCAGGCAGATATTTCAGGCATATTTGTTTTCTCCCAGGCTTACTTGGAGGGACTGAAGTCTGCATGTTATTTATCATACTATAGGTATGTAGGTAAACTCAGTGTCGGAGATTAGCACATTTCTTTACACCAATGAGCAATTTTGATCACAAGGGCAAATGGCAAGAGATTGATAAGGGACAGGAGATTTGGTTCTCTCTTATATATTTCTTAATAAATCGAACTTTTGCTTCAAAAATAGTGTGTGTCTGCTGATACCCATTGATTGCTGGACTAAGTCATGTGCTTCCAAGACAACTATATTTGGACCTAATGCTACTTCATTACTCAATATTCTTTTAGCACTATGCATATGTTTACAAGCACATCCTTTACCAACGACTTCTCTTGAATTCAGAATTGTAGCACAATTTTATGAAAAGTATAAGTTTGGGGTGGGGGATTTTTGATGGTTGGAGGCTGCACTCCCCTCCCCCTACAAGTTTTTCTGATACATTTTCCACTTTTTTAAAAAAATACTTGTTATGTATTTTTTTTGATAATGTATATATCTTTGTGTTTTGTTCCTTTTGTTTTTTTCCCTTTCTCTGTTATTATTTTAAAAGCAACAAAAATGAATTTAAAAAACAAGCAAATTGAGGGAGTAGTGAAATGTTGATTTTTCTAGATATGTTCATTGATGAAACAAAGCAAGGATAAACCTCACTTGGTGGTTTGTTTTTTTTAAAAACCAGATGAAATTGATCAAAATTCTGCCTCTTTCATTTCTAGCCCTTCTATGGGGGCAAGTGATGAAACATGGACTTTTCTTCTTTTCTTTTTACTAGTCCAGGAGGAGTAAAGAAGCAGGAGATTCTATCAATCAGAGTCTCTGGTAAATGAACACCAGACCATCAAAAATGACGGCCCTGAAAGCAGGAAAGGCATTTCTAAAGTCAGTTTCATTTTCAGCGGAGGAGCCAGTGAGCTGAAGGAGGCCATGTGGAAAAGCCCTCAGAGAAGAGGGATTAGTCCAGCAGAAGGAATGGAACATCCACAAAGTGTTTTGTCTTTTCATATGTTTCAGTGTCTGGAAAAATATCCATTCTTGCCAAGGAAATGGCCAGAGATTTTCAGAAATGTTATCAAAACATTTAAAAAAATGTACAGAGATTAACCCACCCATTTAAAAAGAACAATAAAAAATATTAAAGTGAAAACATTATTTCAGGCTTCATTAAACTTTTAGAAACATTTTCTGGGTGAGGAAAAATAAACCCACAGATCCAATTTGCTTCAAATTTTGCTTTAATTTAAACAAAATGTAAATTTTAATAACTCTAGATGTATTTCCATTCAAGTGTTTTATGACTGCCTTATCCAACCTGGCCAGTTTCTTTTCTACCTTTTTTGTCCCAACATAATTATTATTATTATTATTATTATTATTATTATTATTATTATTATTATTATTATTATTATTATTATTATTATTATTATTATTATAATTTAATTTATATACCGCCCTTCTCCCGCAGGACTCAGGGCGGTGCACAGCGTATTAAAAACAGTACAAATACAAAACATAAAAATACAAACCCCTATAAAACCAGATTAAAAAA
>NW_015393776.1:6953-8402 GCF_001527695.2 Protobothrops mucrosquamatus | reverse complement strand
GAGAAAAGGTGGCGGAACTCAAACCTGGCCACGCCCTCATCAAACCCTAGGACCGCCCCTTTAGAGAACAGGAATGCAAGTAAAATTTGGGAGGGGCTATTTCCGGTGTGGGAGGGGCTATTTCCGGTGCGGCCGGCCCGGAAAAAGGTGCCGGAACGCGGTTCCGCCGCGTTCCGGCTGAAAAAAAGCCCTGGGTCTAAACAATTTTTCATTCTTTTTTCACCCAGAAGCGAATCTGCTTTAGATTTAAACAAGTGAGGGTGGGGGAGAATCTCTGCATGATTAGCTGAGACTTGGGTCTAAAACTAGAAAGTCTTATTTTCCAGTCTGCAAATAATATAGTACTATATTTGAAATGAGTGAGGTTTAGTAGTAATCAGCTTTGCAGATGATCTAGTTAACTCCATCACAAGAGTGTTGCTTGTCAGATGAATTGCCCCAAGTGCTACCTGACCTTGGCTGGAAATTTTTGAGATTCTGCATTTTCTAATGTTATGCAGGGTGTGGTAATAGAGTGAAGATATCTAGCCACCGATTCAGTGATCCTTCAGTATAGATTTGGAATAGGATCTAAAGCTTACACAACCTTCAAAATACAATAGTTCTCCAACATTTGCAATCAAATAATCTATCCTAGAACAAAAGTCTCCAACCTTTCTCAGTTGGCGGACCGACGGGAAAGGGAGGGGTAAGCATTTTACACATGCATGCGTGCGCACACACAAACGGGGCTGCAAGCAGGGACAATGCAAACAGGGCAGTGCTAGCACTTGCGTGACACTCACTAGCACCACCCCATTTTTGCCACGTGGTGGCCTGTTTTTGCTGTGGCAGTGCTGCTAGTGTGAGTGGGGGCGAGCACACACACACACACATGTGCCCCCCAGCCAGACTGTTCTGCGGCCCATTGGCCAGCAGGCCACAGCCCGGTAGTGGGCCGTGGGCCACAAGTTGGGGACCCCTGTCCTAGAAGACATAGGTGGCCACTGAATTTCTTAGCCAAAGACATACCAAATAGAGATTGTAGAAATCTTCATTTGCAATGCTTCCCATTCCCACAAGGTCCAATGTAGAGTTGAAGATCAGATATCTGCATGACAGTGAGATTGGGGAAGGCTGGTATATATTTTAGGGCAGGGGTCCCCAAACCCCGGCTGTGGCTCATTACCTGGCTGTGGCTTATTTGGAATTAGGCTGCATGAGTGCTGGCCAGAGCCCGTGTGCATACAACTTCCATGAGCAATGGGCCAGGAGGCACTTATGTGCATGCATGCCAACCCGCTGCTTACTCAAGTAAAGCTGCATGCATAAGTGCCAGCCCACCACTCACATTGCTCAGTTCCCCTCTCCCCTCCGCAGCCTGGCCACCAAGTCGCATAGGTTGGGGGGAGCGCTGTTTTAGAGGATGATTTGTGCTATAAGAATCAGTCAACCTTTCAGAGAGGTTTT
>NW_015393776.1:0-3004 GCF_001527695.2 Protobothrops mucrosquamatus | reverse complement strand
TCACCCTGAAGAGGGTGGCCGGGCGATTATCTGATGACGCAATGAGGGTGGAGTAGTAATTAGACCTCGCCACCCTCATTGCCACAAGGTAGGATCTAACATGTATCCTTACCTGTGTTCGGTCGGGTTCGGTTCGGGTAGTCCTCCAACTGCTCTCTAGGCGTCTTTTCCGGCGTTTCATCTCTCTCAGCTCCTCGGTGAACCAAGGAGCTAATTGATATCTACGTCGGGTCAGAGGCCGCAACGGCACGACTCGGTCCAGTGCTGCGGCTGCGGCCACATCCCAGGCCGCAGCCTGATCTTCCGCCGAGTCGTGACCTAGATCCTCTGGATATGGCCCAAGCTCCATCAGAAACCTCTCCGGGTCCATCAGGCGCCTGGGACGGAACCATCTAGGCGGTTCCGTCTCCCTGCGGTGGGGGGAAGCGGTCCGGAAGTCCATCCTAAGGAGAAGCATCCCACGAGAAGCATAATTTAAGCACAAAAGGGGAATGGATTACCAGTTTGTTCTCAATCTTGAATTATCCAAATATTTTTATTATGAGCAGAAGATATAATTTGCTATCAGTTGATCATCTTTGTTTTCTTAATTAGTACTTTAAAATGGCTGGTTTTTTAACATTTTAGCTGAGTTAAGAGTTCAATCCAAGACAAAGTGTTTTGTAACTCTGATGCAGTATTGGCCATGGTGCACAGCTGCACCATGCTGCTCTACCTTTCCAGCCCGGCAAGAATTGTACTAGGCAAGAATTGGAAGGTATCCGCCCTTCAAGACTAGAATTACTTTATCGAATAGTTAACAATAGAATTTCATAAGCTTAGCTGTGTCTTTCCTTTCTGCCCTCTTATGCTGCAGAGAGTCAGAGGAGCTGAGGGTGACTGAAATGAACAATGTTTCTTCTGCTTCCACTGTTTTCCTTCTGGATTCTTTTCCCAGGTCATTTTCCTGGCTCTCTACAAAAGGGGAAGCACTCTGCTCTTGTATAGGTTCTTTGAAGCAATTGGAACCTCTGCTAGTATTGTCTCCTCAATTAGATGGAGGAGGAATTACCCTCAAGTATAACCCACAACCTTGATTCTTTCTTCCCTTATGTGTCAAATGAAGTCTAGATTCTGGCACATATGAGACATCCCAGATACTTCATTTGAAGGATACATTTTATCTATGCAGCCCTCTGGTCATGTGAATAGGGACATTGCAGAAATGAAAGGTGTTTGAAAAGTTATTTGCATACAAAAGCTGCTACATAACAGTCCAGTTAGAAAATTGTAACTAGAATTAACATTCTAAGCACTAGGCTCCAGTGGATATCCTGGTTGAGGTTATAATTATATAGCAGAAACTAGCACATGAGATGGATATACTGTATGTTTATTCCTGGTTACACATGACTGCTGTGGTTTTCATGGTTCCCAACATATTGCTGCAATTATATGCTACTGAGTATACCCAGCTTCTGTATGGTCCCAATGTTCTTAACCAAATCTTAGACATTATAACATTAGCAACCATTACCTATTATCTAAACATGTTTCTTAACATGTCACTATGAATATTTAAGAAGAAACAATATAAAGCAAGCTTGTTCATATCCTCATTCAATTATTCATTTCTGAATTAGACTTTTTGTTATATATTTATCAATAGACCTATCTATTTTCCAGGCACATATCAAAAAGCTTCAAGGTGTTGTTTCAGGTCAAATTGATTTAGGACCTATTTAACTTATTGCCATGATTTTTTTCCTGATTTCCAGTCACTGTGATGCCAGATACATTAAAATGACCAATTAGTCAAATTTCGTTATTCTTCAAAGCAAAGCACATCAGGAATCTGTTCACTTATTATTTCTATGTATGAAACAGGAGGAAAATTGAAACTTTTAATCTTGCAATTGGACTGAACTGCAAGGCCATTAGCAAACTGTGAACCACTATCACTGTGAACCTAATGTTAAGTTTTAAGTTCAAGATTAGCTTTCTCAAAGACTTTTTGAAGCATTCTGTGTCATAGATACTTCTTTTTCTGTTTCAAAATATTTAAAGTACAAAATTTCCCAGGTATCTTAGAGATTGTGTGATTATATTTCTTCAGAAAAGGAAATGATATCAGCTTGGGAACAAATATCAAGTTGTTAGGACAGTACTACAAGCAACCCTTGAGAAAACATAGTGGAGACATTACTTCCAAAGAGTGTTTCTCTTATGCTGTTGTTTGTGTATCACCTGGTTTCTCACAGGAATGATGCTCAAATGATCCATGAGACTATATTAGTGCTTAACTCTGATAATGATTCCTATTTCTAACTCAGTTGCATAGTTATTGTTTAGGTTTCCCTTGTGACCTCTTTGTAGATTATCTAGCAGTGTGGGAGTTGCTTTTATAAAGTTTCTCCTAGATTGCTTGAAAGACTAGAATGATTTTTGGTGTTGCTACTTTTGCAGGCACTTTTTACTAAAGTCACAGAGCTAGAAAAGGAGAATAACAGTAAAATTATCACTAGGTGATAAGCTCCTTGTAATCCCAATCATTTAAACACTGGCATTACAGGGGTAAAAAATTACTGTGCATTGTACCAATTTCAAATTCCAGCCGATCCTAGGAGTGACAAGTTGAGTTGGTAAGTGAAAGAAAGTAAAACATAAAAAATATGACTAAATTATTGTCAGAAGATTCTGAAAGAACAGATGGCCTTTCTTAATCAAACTTATATTCCATTTCTTCAAGCTACATACTTATTAAACTTGCTTTTACATAACATCAGAGATTGGAGGGTAAAACATAGACTCAGAAATTCTGAAAATCACACTTGTATAAGTTATCTGAACTTTATGATCAACAAGGTAGCAGTACTCCACATTCCTGCTACCCTATGTAGCTAGTAAAAATGATCACAAACTCGTGAACATTTATATTGAAAACGAACAGCCTGCAAGCATGTTCTCCTTTTTTACATGTCAAAGCTTTTCCATTAGCTGGTATAAAATCCATGACATTGCTCTT
>NW_015393775.1:10501-13440 GCF_001527695.2 Protobothrops mucrosquamatus | reverse complement strand
GAGATTCGGATGATTCCGGATCTCCTTACCTTCCGTCGCGCCCTCAAGACATGGCTCTTTCAGCAAGCGGACCTGACCTAGGGAGGATTTTATACTGGGTTCATTTTTAGGAATTTGGAAGACACAACTTTAAAATTTGGTTTAATTCGGTTTTATAGGGGGGGATTGTATATATGCTTTTGTTTTAAATATGTTGTGCACCGCCCTGAGTCCCGCAGGGAGAAGGGCGGCATATAAATTAAATTAAATAAATAAATAAATATTCCATTATATTGAATCTGTCTAATGTGTACAGTCTTATAAATCATTTGAAGTCCCATTGTCATTGTCCACACACAAAAGTGTATCTACAGTCATGTCCCAGGTGCTACACTTCTATCATAATCGCATTATTTATATTTAAGTAACATTAAACAATCAAGGGGATAGCATATATTCTTACTCTGACAGAGTAAAACGAGGTGCTTCAGGGTGAGTGTGGGCATGCTGTCACTGGCTCCTTCACTCAAATGTGTATTTTCATGAGACTGAGCAGCTAGTTCAGGAGCTCAGAAAAACATACACTTTCTTTAAGGAAGCATCACCAGATAACACATCAGCATTGCCGTGTTATTTTTGCTTTGGATCCAATTGTAACATATTAACATTTCAATTTCATTATCATTCAGTACAAATCTTCAGTTTATTCCTTCCAGTATTCCCTCACTTCAGCTTCATTCAGCATTTATTTTTGATTCCATTCATTCTGCTGGATGCTCCTTATTTAGCATTTTTAATGCACTTCCAAATCATTTTTGGAATATTTGTTTTCTTACATGCATTTTTTCCTCATCTAGAGGTTCTTTCCCCAAGGTTCTTATCATAGTTCCCATTAGTATAACTCCCTACATTATAGTGACATTCTGTGACATATTCATTTCACACGTCCATAGCAATATCTTCAAGCAGCTTCCATGTCCTCTTCCCTTCCCATTCATTCTGTTGTGAGATTATTTTTCTTCTACAGAAAGCAAAGATAGGATGAGGTATAACAATTAAATTTAATATTGTTCCTCTTTCACTTCTGCCTTGCTAGTTTGTCACTGGCAGAGCACAAAATTCATTGGAACATGAGTGGAACATTCTGACTTAGCAAACTGATTAGTTTCTTTGTGGGAATCAGGAGCATTAGGTATTTTCTTTCGAAATAAATTTCAGCACCAGAAGTGTGCATTATAAGTATATGAGGAAGGACAATACCACTTTTGCACTCTGTACCAGATAGTTAAGTTAAAAATTAAGATGTAATGTTGCATTACATTACTAGAAGCATTTGTGAATTAATGTTATGCTGAAAAATAATTTTCACAACAAATCACAACTTACTGTCTTCATGGAAATCTGTTTTCAAGTTTTTAAAACATCCTGAAAATAGTCAATTCTTGAGGGAAAAATTCCTATTAGCAGTTTTTCCTCCTTTTTCTTGGAGCTGTTTACCTAATTTGTGACATATGGGAATTTCACACCTAGTGAATATATTTTCATGTAGCTTGTGGCACGAGACTCTAATTATTAGAAGAATATACACAAGTAAGATAGATGCAACAGCTGGTGACATTTACCAATTAGAATTACAGTTCTTTAAAACACTTTATACTTTTTCTTCCCTGCCCTGTATACAGGGTAATTATCTCTGACAAAATTTGTTGGGAAAAAAAAGATAATTTTTCTTTTAAATAGTTTTAGTTGGTATCTATACACGTCTGAATATACACTACTGATGCTTCAAAGAATTTATAATGGCAAAGCCTCTAGTTAAAGCTAATGAAACTATATTACCTAATTAAGATATAAAAAAATTAATGAACAAT
Source organism: Protobothrops mucrosquamatus (assembly GCF_001527695.2). Classification (NCBI taxonomy): domain Eukaryota; kingdom Metazoa; phylum Chordata; class Lepidosauria; order Squamata; family Viperidae; genus Protobothrops; species Protobothrops mucrosquamatus. Next base: position 11,590 of record NW_015393775.1, on the reverse strand, counting down.
TACTTAAAATCTTTAAGTAAAAATATATCCTGTTAATTTAAAATAGTTGAGACATGCAAGGTAAATTTTAATAAACTGTTTTAGCCAGTCTAATAAACAATAATCCTGCTTTGCCTATCAATTTAGTTGGTCGTCGCAGAAGAGAGGTCAATTTCATGGCCTCTGATATGTGAATGGTGCAGTGGTTGATCCTCTCCTATGTGGTTTTCAACATCTGAAGTCTAACCTAATGAAGAGAAGGACGAGGGGTGACATGATAGCAGTCTTTCAATATCTGAGGGGCTGTCACAAAGAACAGGGAGACAACCTATTCTCCAAAGTACCTGAGGGCAGGACAAGAAGAAATAATTGGAAGAGAGAAGCAACCTAGAAGTTAGGAGGAATTTCCTGACAGTGAGAACAATTAATCAGTGGAATGGCTTGCTTTCATAAGTTGTGGATGTTCCATCACTGGAGATTTTTAAGAAGAGAGTGGACAGCCATTTTCTGGAATGGTATAGAATCTCCTGCTTCAGCAGGGGGGTGGACCAGAAGACCTCCAAGGTCCCTTCCAACTCTATTATTCTGTATTCTATAGGACTGATGAAACTCAGTTTACATTACTAGAGAAGGTTGCCCTTGCAACACAGTTAAAATCTGATCCCAGTATCTGGAGGATGTCAAGATCTGGATGGGAAGAAACAGGTTAAAGCTGAACTCAATCAAGACCAAGTTGCTGCTAGTAGATATGGGTTCCCTGTTTATTATTATTTATTTATTTATTTATTACTTTAATTTATACCCCACCCTTCTCCCGAGGGACTCAGGGCGGCTTACATGTAAGTAAAAACAGAGCTATACAATAAATATCTAAAAGCCAAATTAAAATATATATTAAATAACCTGTATTTGAAAAATTATAAAATCCCTTTAAAATCCCTATAAAATCCCCCCCTAGGCCAATCCCGCTTGATGGAAAAGCCATGTCTTGAGGGCACGGCGGAAGGAGGGGAGATCCGGAATAATCCGGATCTCTGGGGGGAGTTCGTTCCACAGGGTGGGGGCTCCCACAGAGAAGGCCCTCCCCCTGGGGGTCGCCAGCCGACACTG
>NW_015393775.1:0-10369 GCF_001527695.2 Protobothrops mucrosquamatus | reverse complement strand
CCTGAGTGACTGTGCGCAAGGCGTCCCGGTCCAGAAAAGGCCGCAACTGGTGTATCAGGCGAACCTGATAAAACGCCCCCCTGGTCACGGCCGACAAGTGATTTTCCAATGTCAGCCGTGAATCCAGGAGGACTCCCAAGTTGCGTGCCCTCTCTGAGGGGGCCAGAGTTTCGCCCCCTATAGTCAGCGATGGAATCAGGCATGTTTCACCCAGATCTGGTTGGGTACAATTCCTCTCTTCGAAATATGGCCACCTGAATTTCAGTTGTACCAGTTGTGACTCCAGGGCAGAGGTAGTGAACTATCTATATAGATTATCCACATTTAACTTCCATTCATTCAGTGACCAAAGTTATAACAGAGCTAAAGGAATGGTACTTATGCCTGGTCCTCAAAGTTACAGTCATTGAAGGGCCCCTGTGATCACATGATCAAAATCACATGATCAAAATTTGGGTGCTTGTTAGCCTGCCTGCATTTATGACCACAGAGTGTACTTTGACTCCTCACCTGCCTATTTCCCCCCATCTCTGCCTTTTTGGCTGCCCTGCAGCCCACTGTCCCTGCTGCCCCAGCTGACCTTCACTGTCTCCTTTCCCCTACTGCTAATGAGGTGCACCTGCCCTGGCCTTTCATGAAGCAGTTGCTGGCCACATGACATTTCTTCCTGAAGCTGCTTATGGCCTGAGGCCTCGTGGAGACTTACTCACTTGGCATGCTGACATGACCTCAGTGATCTCAATGCTATGTGCACACTGGCTACTAATAGGTTTCTGGATATCATTCAAGGTTGGTTGTCATCTATAAAGTCTTACATTGTACAGTGTTGAGTTATTGTAGGATTTTTGATCTCTTATTATTTTAGCCTGTCTCACAAGATCTGAACAGGTGGGTATGTTCTTGGTCCCTTCTTTTAATAAATGTCTGATGAGACCTGGAAGGAAATATATCTTCTCTATCTTCATGGAGACCTGAATGGCCATTTGAAAGTCCTGATTCTTTTCTTGAGCCCTGAGTCAGAATGTTGGATGCCTTTGAAAAATGCTTAGGCAGATATACGAGTGGGATCAGACATCCTGTTTGCTGTTTTAATTTGATATTACCCCCACAGAATCACACTTATGAATTGGGTAGCTAAATAAAAGGAATTATGAATGTATAAATGAAATGCACTGTATTAAATAAGTTAAGTAGGCAAATAATTGGGTCCACTATTAAAATCTGGTTTAAACAAAATTTAATATTACAGAAACAAGCTTACTTCAGCTTAGACCTGGGCACTCTACTATTGGTGCATGTGCAAAGAGGGGGTTGGAAACATCATGAAAGGCAACATGCTTCACATGATCCTTATTGAAAATGTACAAGCTTGTGTTGTCCTGCCTCTGTGTGTCCTTCATATAAGTAGCTGACTAGAGTGGGTACATGATGCTGGAATTAGATCATGGGTTTCTTCTTATGTTTCCAGTTTAATATATTATTTCTGAAAAGGACAACTGTGGTAATATAAACTAACCAGGACCAGACATTATCCTTACATTCTGGCTAACATAAACAAAACATTGTTTTGTCAAATCCTCCAGTTCATCCTTTTTGATATGAAATAGTAAATCAGTTATCATTTGGGAATGGCTGTTTCTAGCTGAACATGTTTATAATTCTAATATCTTCTTTTGAATTTTGCCATGTTTCATTCTCAGAAGAATCTTATTGAATACAATAAATAATTTTCTCTTGTAAGGTTCTAAAGATGTGGAATGCACATTTGGAATCCTACAGGAAATAGTTTGGAGTAGGAGAAAGAGGCTTGTAGTGGAAAGCAAAGGATGGGAAGAGGATTAAGCTCACGTCCTGCTGTTTCTCTGTTCCAAATTTCATGTTCCTAAAGCTGCTTTTTCAAAGTGTCATTCCACACACTTGAAATTCTTTACAATGTGAGTCTTAACACCAACAAATAAATGTTTCTGCTATGCATGAACCAAATTTGGCATATTCCCCAAGGACTGTATGGACTGAAACTTTGTCATATCCTTAAGAATGTTTAAAAGAATCTAATATGTAATTAGGATATTTCACTTTTGAATACAATGATAATGACAAACATTTATTAACTCTACTAAATGGGGCAGGGGATTGGTCCTGATGAGCTAAAAGGTTTCTTCAACTCTGCAGTTCTGAATGTGAGTCACATTGGTTAAGTTAGCAGGACACTGTGACTAGTGACACTGGAAACAAACTGATATAAAGACATCTATTGGCATCAGGATCAGCCATCATCCCAAGACACTGAGCAGAAGTTCAGGGCAAAGATTTAACTGGACTGAACTGAGTCAGCACCAGAGGAGCATCTTGCTTTCCTGACTTTTATATTTTAGACATTTTATGCAACTTCATAATAATAAATTGTACAACTGTTTATGCAGCTTAAGACAGCATATATATTATTAGCAGCATTGACTACAAATTTTGGGAGTTGTGTGAACCCAATAGATTTGATTGCTAAAAATATCTAACTTAATTTGTCACAAATGCTCAACAGTATTAATGGGTAACACTGTTACAATATTAGCCCAAGGGCATTTTTGTACCCTAAAAGAATCAACATTTGCATGATATTTTTAAAAGATTAGGGGCCAGTGTTATGCATAATGGAAAGTACCATTTTGCTTGTTTTTGGTGGAATTTGGTGTTCATGGAAGGAGTCATTGCTTTCAGATTGATCATACCCACCTGCCAACACTATACAGAGCTAAATGTAAAAAACTGTGAAGCATGAATAGAATACAAGGAAATGAAATTTTGTAACAGGGATACTATTGGATAGGTAACACAGATAACCAAGTGCACTAGCAAGAGAAAAAAAAGAGAGAGAAGAGTTTAAAACAAGGAAATTAACAGCAGTAGATCCTTTCTTGAGGTTAATCACTTGTTAACCTGATGAGATGAACAGTATTTACAAAGAAAGAGGCAGAAAATTTCTGGTTAATTATATATTGCTTCTGGGGCTCTTACTTCCTGTGGCTTCACCTAATCCTGCAGGTGTGGACCGTCCCTTCCCATTCAGTGGTGAGGGGAGGGGGGTCCTTTCTATACAGCTTTCCTTTGGCCCTGCAAGCAACAGATTTAAATACAGAAGGACATACTGAACCTTTTTACTGAATGTTAACAATATAAGAAAAGGGCATGTTGCTTTTTTTTTTTAATGAAGAAGATTCCCAATGCTCAAATATATGCTTTAAACAATTACCTTAGCACACAAAATAGCTACCTCGTATTTCATTAAACTAGAATACAAAATGTATTTTTCCTCAGAATTATTCAGCAAAGTCACTGACACTTCTTTGAATATAAGCTATTTTGTAGTCATTTAAATAGATTCAAGCTGCTATAAGAATGTGGATATAGAATGAGTCCAAATATATAGCATGTAAAAATCTTAATTAGTTCTAATAATGATAAAAATAATAATTGGAACAGTAGACTTTGCTTAGGTTTTACAGTGGCTAGATAATTTCATGAATTTCTGTAATTTAACACTGCCTGCTTTAAGTTTTTCTGGCTTCAGTGTTATTGGTAGGCAGATATCAAATACTCATTTTGCTCATCACATCTGATCTTGGGAGATAGTTTCTTCTGGGCTGTTTTTTTACGGGGATATTTTTCTCACTTTATTACACCCATTTTGTTGAACATGTCAGGCAGAGTTGAATTTGATTTTTTTACCTGACCATTTGTCAGATTAACATTCAGACATTTCTACTAGAGTGGTCAAATTCTGTACCTCCGCCTGAATAACAATTGACTAAAACATCAATTAGTCAATTAGCTAAGGTACTCAGTTAAGATGCTGAGTAAATTGATTTAATTATTATCTTAACGGTTTACCCAAATGTGAAATAGTTTCCTTACCAAATGTATACCATTGTGATCATTCAGATCATCAAAAAGAGTTGAAGCATAAGACACATACTTGAGTTGTTGTGAATGATTTGAAACAAACTGATTAACTGGCCTTTCTGCTATGCTATATTTTAAACGTGAAGGATTTGCCATGGAAAATATTATCATATATGCAAATATTACTTCTCATCTTAAGAAAAACCATTTCAAAAGGAAACATGATTAGTTAATGTTATCATAGTTTGGATTTTTCTTTTTTCTTTTAAGCAGAGTATATGAAATATACATTTGTACACCCAAATTTAGTTAATTTTCAAAAAAATCCAGACATACAGAGATATTTTAAATTCTGAAGGGAATTTAAAATCTAAACAAGAAATGGAAAATCAGGGTATCAATCTATCATGGTGGGCACATTTACAAATGCAAGTTAGATATGATAAAGATGTTAAACTGTATGGATTTTACAAGGAGCAAACTTTGTTTGATAAGATATTATTAACCTCTGATGAGAAACTAATTAAGAAAATTTATAATTTTTTATTAAATTTGAAAATGGAAAGCGAACAAGTTAAAGAAACAATGATAAGATGGGCAAAATTTTTTGGATACAATATAGAATTAGAAAAATGGCAACATTTGTGGGGAAAAAATTATAAACTGACAATGTCAACTTCTTATAAAGAAAACTTATATAAAATGTTTTATAGATGGCACTTGCCACCAGCAAGATTAGCAAAAATGTTTAAAAACATGTCAGATAGATGTTGGAAATGCAAACATAAGTCAGGTACGTATTACCATGTTTGGTGGACATGTGCCAAACCAAAGAGTTATTTTAAAAAAATACATGCCTGGCTAGAAAAGATGTTGGGAGAATACGTAGATTTTAAACCTGAAATTTTTTTTATTAGGTATAATGCCAGAAAGAACTGATAAACAAAGCATATATTTGATTCTGCATGTTACAACAGTGGCACGAATTATATTTGCGCAGTATTGGAGAAATGAAGAAATATCATCAGATGAAGAAATAATTAAAAATATACTAGAATGTGCGGAGATGGATAGACTGACTCTGAGGCTGAAAGAAAAAAAAGAAATGAAATATTATCAAACTTGGGACTTATTTTATCGATGGCTAGAGGAAAGAATAAAAGATTAGGAATTAAATACAGTATGTACTAGTGAATGTAAACTCAGACAGCACGTTTGTTGAGCAAATGCTATTGAATGTATGAAAAAAAATCAATAAAAATCTTTTTTAAAAAAGAAATATAATATAGGTTTTCTTGATTTTGTTTTCTCTTCAGACCATTTTTCCTCCTCTTAAAACTTTCAAGACATTTTAGTTCTTTGTTTAACACACACACAGATACATACATACACATAGACAGTAACTTGCATTCACTAAGGAGACAAAATAAAAAGAATTTGCATTTTCAATTAAATAGATAGCACCTAAAATTTCTTCTATTTTCATGAAATCTAAGGATATTTCTTGTTTATAAAGAAATAAAAATCATGACTTGCATCTGTTCCAGATTAGAAACCCATTTTTCTATTAGGGCTATGCTGTGTCTTTGATAAAGAAATAAGAGGAAAAGAAAGGATAGGAAAGATATGTAAAGCTCATCACAAGCTCAATGCATTTATTTTGTGGATTGATTTATTATTTTAGAACATTCAGTAATGCTTCTATACCATAAAAGGTGGTATTCAAGAAAAATCGTTAAATTATTGGCTTTCTTGAAAAGGATGTCCCAAACTTGTTTATCAACTTGTTTAAGTATGCAAGAAATAATTGACATGGTACAGTCCTTGAGATTAGAGAAAAGGCATAATAGATAAAAGTCAAGGAAACAGATCATTGAACAAGCAGTTTCTAAATATCCAGATTCTCAGGTGACAATAATTGAAACTGTTCTCTCAGATGTTTTCATATTATGTATAAACTTGCCATAGCAGGCCTCGGAAGTTCTAAGACCCTTTTAAAGGTGAAAAATAAGAGGGTTTCTCTGCTATGATTGCCAAAATTATGTCCCAAACTTAACATTGTTGGTATGAAATTTATATAATAAACCTACTTATTTCATTTTCTCAATGAGCCAAAGAGTCAGTGCAATTCTGCAAGACAGTGAACAGAAATGACTATTTCACAGTAAGATCAAGACACAGACAGAAGCATCATTCATTCCTGTTCATTTATGTTCATTTACAATCTAGCCATAATCCAGGAGAATTAAATCTCCAAAAGAAAGTTGCAAATTTCTGGATGCATATCAAGTTAATAATTCCTACACCCCTGCAGAGGGGATAAACTATTACTAGTTCTTTATGAGAAAACTGACAGGAGTGCTATTAAGATAGAAATGGATATAGATGCTGGTCTCAACATAAATGAATGCCTATTGTTTACCTCCAAGATAAGCCTAAATATCAATAAATAAATGTGAAATAAATATGTACAGTTTTGATGAAACAGTAAGTCATGAAGAGTATTATTTGCTAAACTATGTTTTAAAAAAGACAAATTAAAATAGTTAATTAAGGACTGATTTGGAGAAGTATTTTAATGTTTTGCTCCAAATTAATATTGTAAATTGTATTCTTAAACACAAAAGTTACAAAAATGCACTTACTAGAGTGACAAGGAATGGTTGTCTATCCTTTTCCACTGATGCTGTTCAAATCCTGATTATGGCAACTTCTTGTTCAAAAAGAATTGTTGGATCCCAACCATATACAGCATATTTGCACTGACCCTACATAACATGACCACATGACCCAACATAAAAAGATCACATTTATGTGTGTGCACATGACTGTGAAGAAATGATGTATGAACTCTTTACAGAATCTGATAGCTGAGCTACAGAGTATAAAGTACTATTTTTTGTAGCATCATTTCTTTCCAAACAATCCAATCAAGTGTTCCATTATCAAAGTAATAACCCGTAAGAGAACTGTATAAGAACTCTATTTAGATGAGCACAAACACATTGCAGCACCCATGAATACCTGAAAAAGGAAACAAATAATCTGTACAACATCTTCCAACAAAATGGATATCCACGCAACTTTATCAAAAAGAGCTTGACCACTCAATCCAATATAACACAACCAACTCAAGCCATAAAAAGAATAACACTGCCATACATCTCAGAAACCATCAACAGATGTCTACAACTACATAAAATCAGGGTAGTACACAAAACCAACGAAAAACCTCCAAAATATCCTAAGTAAACCAAAAGACTCATCAGCCCTAGAAGAAAAAAACAGGAGTCATCTACAATGAATACAGTGTAAAGACTGCTACAGCCACTACCTAGGGCAGGGGTGTCAAATTCGCAACGTCACGTGACGTGTCGCGATGTATCGCAACTTTTTTTCCATTGCCAGCAATGGGGTGGGCGTGATTTCGGCATGACGCATCCACCCTGTGGGCCAGCAGTTTGACACCCCTGACCTAGGGCAAACAGAACACATCCATGAAGACATGATGAAAACTCTTTAATTTCACAGCATATGTACAAACTTAGCCATAATTTCAACTGGGAAACTGTGACCATCCTAGACCAAGCCAAATCCAAAAACAGTAGAGAATTCCCGAAAGCCTGGCACTCTGACAAACTGTCATCAATAGACATAGTCATAAATAACATCTACATATTATGCAAAAGAGACAATCAAGCCAAAAAGGAAACAAAAAGATCAAAACACTTTCCCATCAGCAGTCAACATCCAGGTTAGCATAGATTAACCACCAAGACTGACATCAGACCAACAATCAAATAAACAATACCCCACTCAAGGAACTGCCAAACAAGTTAACAGTAAACAGCCCAACCAAAGAACTCCACTCCCACCAACACTGACAGGGTAAATCACTAGAATATAAATTGAGAGCAAATCGCATACCTTACTAGCACATGATGTTACCTACTTTTGGTAATGAAACTTCTGCAAGAAAACAACCAAGCTCAGAGAGCACCAAGTACCCCTCAATCCAATTTGAATTGTGAAGTACTATATACATAGGTTTCTCCAAATTCGCTCCTCATTTGATCCATTGCTTCATTGCTCTGCAATATATTTTGCAGAGAATATTTTTTCCTCTTTCCTCATGTAACTATTATTTGCTGCTTTTAATTTCCCAATGCCCACAAGGAAGAATTTGATACAAGTGATACATAAGGACTGCTCTTTTCTGGACCCTGTATATATAAAGCAGTGGAGTGGAATGTCCCTGAAATTCTGAAGCATTGTAGAATCATTGTTATATCCTAACTAATTATATCATAGTTGGGCAATGCAATGTAGTAGTTAAGGTTTTAAGCTAGGACCAGGAGACACAGTTAATAACTTGCTACAGCATACTAAAAAGCAGAGACATCACCCTACCAACAAAAGTATGTATAGTCAAGGCCATGGTTTTCCCAGTTGCAACGTATGGCTCTGAAAGTTGGACCATAAGAAAGGCTGAGCGCAAAAGAATTGAGGCCTTTGAACTATGGTGCTGGAGAAGACTCCTGTGAGTCCCCTGGACTGCAAGGTGATCAAACCGGTCAGTTCTAGAGGAGATCAATCCTGACTGCTCTTTAGAAGGCCAGATCCTGAAGTTGAAACTCAAGTACTTTGGCCACCTAATGAGAAGGAAGGACTCACTGGAGAAGAGCCTGATGCTGGGAAAAATTGAGGGCAATAGAAGAAGGGGACGACAGAGAATGAGGTGGCTGGATGGAGTCACTGAAGCAGTAGGCATGAGCTTAAATGGACTCCAGAAGATGGTAGAGGACAGGAAGGCCTGGAGGAATGTTGTCCATGGGGTCGCGATGGGTTGGACATGACTTCACAACTAATAACAACAACAACATAAACATCCAGTGCAGGTCATAGTGCACCAACCCTTATCAAAGAAAGCCTCTAAGCAAACTTTTTCTGACCCCCCGCCCCATTTCCAGGCGAAACGAGTTCCTGCTTCCTTTTCTTGGAAAGTGACCTGGATCTTTGGACTCTGCTTCCCCCCACCACACTTGGTGTTGCTGCTTTCAGAAAGTAAATGTTGTGTAGTGTTTATGGTACTAGACAATGAACAAGGAGATGCAGATTCTAATCTCCTCTTAGGCATGGAAGCCAACTGGGTAACCTTGGACCAGTCATTCCTTCCAGCCCTAACTGTTATCAGGCTGAAAGTAAGTGCAGTATAAAACAGGTGGATCTTGCAACCAAGCAGAACAAATGCTAAGAACAACATATAGCTGCTTTCAGCCGCCTTTACTTTCAATGCAAACCTAAAGCTTGACTTCTACCAGCTTTGATCATGGAACTACTCTGACCTTTGACTCCAGCCTGAGATTTTGTTCAACATATCTGGTCCATTTGAAGAGGTGGCCAGTGCCATGGGCTACAGAGCTTGATATCCTAAAGGGACAGATTGTACCATCTCAAAATAACAATGAAGCCAACATAATTTTACACTGAAGAAACAATACTAATCTGCATGGTTGAACATGGGGTTTGAAAAAATGGCATACCATCATTGATAAAAAAAAGTTTTCAAAATGGCATCTTACAATATCTAATGTACCCAGAACTTCGACTCTATGAATTGCAACTTGAAATAAAACAGGACTAGAAAAAGAAAAGCTGGGTCAGAAAACAGGAAACACAGGTTTGCAAACAATAGTTCAACCTAGAGGTAGGAAAAAAGCTTTACTATTTAAAATTTTATAAATATGTTTTAAAATATAAAAATGACATTTTCCTAATTTGAAGCCCTTCTAGTTTATGTATTTGGCTACATAACACTGAGTTTAATAACAGCAAGTCCCAGAATTTTCCAAAAGAGGTTTAGGCAAGGGAAAAAGGTAGGTAAATTCAGAAAAACTTTCTACAAATTCTTTTTATACTGCGTCACTCATAGTTTATTCTTGATATTGTAAAATACAACATGTATGACTACAAATTGAAAAGAAATATCTATTTGGAACAGGATATATACATCTTGATATTTTTAGTGCTTGAAAAATATAAGCTCTACACTTGGAGAACTTTATACAGTATACTCATTTAATGCAACAGGGATACCTAATTTTTTTTTGTCATAGAACGCCCAGAACGGAGTTCCGGCACCTTTTTTGGATGGAACCTTGTAGGGTAGGCAAGGTGGGTTGTATGACGTGTGTGAGTTCCGGCACCTTTTTTTTTTTTTTTTTTACAAAAAAAGCAGTGTGTGTGTGTGTGTGCGCGCACACACACACACACAGATATTCATGGACATAGAATATAATTATAAACTGTTCACTTTCATAAAAACTCTAGTGAGCTAAACCTAGGAACAATTACACCCAAATGACAAATTTTCCCCCATGACACAGTTTCTAGGTTACAATCCTCACTCCTGCACAACTGAAAAAGTACACTGAGAGTAATCTGACTTTCAAAGCTTTGCTTTGAGACTTTG
>NW_015393774.1:13960-15540 GCF_001527695.2 Protobothrops mucrosquamatus | reverse complement strand
GGGAACTGTAATGCTATGTGGGAATGGCCTTGGGAGACAAGGGTAAGAGCCATTGTCAAGAGAACAGTCAGGTAAGGGACAGCTATGCCCACAGAAGGGAAATGGGTATGGCAAACATTTCGCAAAAGACCCTCCCTAGTTTCTTGGGCTGTAGAGATGATGGAGAGAAATGTACGTTCAGACTTGCAAGATTTTATTAATCCTATAATAATCCTATAACAATAAAGTAGGATTAGTTCATCTGGGCACGCTTCCTGTCTGGATTACCTTATAAAGCTAACATCAAGTTTACAAGGCAGGAGATATGCATAGATATGCATATCCTCCCTGATTATCTTTACAGTCCCAGAAAGTAAAGAAGGTCCCTCTTTAGAGATTGGACAACCTTTTGTTTGAAATGGTTTAGGGCAGTGATGGCGAACCTTTTAGAGACCGAGTGCCCAAACTGCAACCCAAAATCCACTTATATATCGCCGGGTGCTGGGTGGGCGTGGCCTGCTGGGTGGGTGTGGTCCACTGGATGGGTGTGTCTACGGTGGTCATGGCAGATGGGTGGGTGTGGCCAGGGTGGGCGTGACCAGCTTGATGTGGAGAGAGATGCCTGGGGGGGCCGGGCAGGGTTGGGGGAGATCTAGGGGGTCTTTTGTGGGTGGGGTGGTGGGCAGGAGGCTCGTCCTGTGGGGTGAGGTGAGGCAAGACGAGGCAGGGCGGGGTGGGGGTGCCATTGTCGCAGGGCAAGGCGAGGTAGGGGCCGGGGCGGCTGCTGCCTGACACCATCTGCCCCCACACACAGAGGCCAGTGAGCGCATGGGTGCTGGGATGCATCCGGCTATGTGGAACCTCGGAGAGTTAGCTGGCGGCTGGTTGAAGAGGATGGCTGCCATCTCTGGGGCATGGTGCACGTGCCCACAGAGAGGGCTCTGAGTGCCACCTCTGGCACATGTGCCATAGGTTCGCCACCACTGGTTTAGGGTTTCCTGCCTGAACAGAGGGTTGGACTAAAAGACCTCCAAGGTTCCTTCCAATTCTGTTTTTCTGTTATTCTGTCCCTTATGAGATATTTGCCATGCCCACATTCCTTCTGCAGGCTACGTTGCTGCTTATGTTACCTTTACCCTGGCTGTAAGTCTTCCTCCTGTCTCCCAAGTTCCTCCTGTCTCCTAAGGCAGGGGTCCCCAACCCCCAGTCCATGGACTAGTACCGGGCCGTGACATGCCAGCAACCGGTCCACACAAACAAGTAAAGCCCCATCCATGAGATGCAGGCAGCACACAAAACCACACACTCTCCAGTCCACGGAAAAACCTCCCTCGACGGAGCAGGTTCCTGGTGCCCAAAATGTTGGGGACCTCTGTCCTAAGGTCCCACGTACAATTACAGGAACAAAGTCAGGATGCAAGTCACAGTAAAAAGAGCACACCTTTTTCCTGCAAGGTTGAAAAAAATACACTTCGTAGACATACATGGGTATGCAGCTGAAAGCAGGAAGATGTTTAGCAATTCTAATAAAATAACCTGCATGAAAGACTCATCCATGCTCGAATGTGATGTTCATGTAGGGTTCATTGTTATTCATTATT
>NW_015393774.1:2029-13442 GCF_001527695.2 Protobothrops mucrosquamatus | reverse complement strand
AGGACTGGCCTAGGGTAATTTTTAGGGGGGTTTTAATTATATTTTAAATTCGACAAATATTTAAATATTCCTTTTAATTAATTTTAAATTTGTATTGTTTTGTATGTATTTTAAATAGATTGTCAGCCGCCCTGAGTCCTACGGGAGAAGGGCGGGATATAAATCCAAATATAAATAAATAAATAAATAAATAAATAAAATGTACTTCAACTCCCAGAATTCCCCAGCCAGCATGTTGGCTAAGGAATTCAGAGAGTTGAAATCCATACAGCTTAAAGATGCTAAGGTTGAGAAATACTGGTTAAGGTTTATGTTGGGAGATGATTATAATGATGAGCAATAAAGAGAAAGGATGGATGAGAAGACGTTTCATGATGGAGACGTTACCAAGTATTCATTCTCTGCATCCAATAAGAAATGGAGAAAGAGGCTCCACCCCCCCTTCTCTCATCTCTGGCCAGGCTACTCAATTTTGTGGACTTGTTTACAAGCCTGAGATAGGAAGTGACTTCCCCTCCTTCTAACACCAGGGCTTGAGGTCTCTCAAGTGAAACTACCACATGAGGGATTCGTAGCAAAATAAATGTTTATTGTGTTTCTCCATTTAACTTACTGATAGAATTATTGATGGAATTTATTGCCCTGTGATGTGTTGCTGGTCATTAGATTAATGAGTCAAAAGAGTAGCTTTGAGGGGTCACTGATGCTCTCTGAGCTCGGTTGTTTTCTTGCAGAAGTTTTATTACCCCAAGTAGATAACATCATCAGTACTAGGAGAGACTGTCTTACGTAGTGTTGGAAGAAAAGTCTTCATCATGGTTCAGTCCAAGCCGGGGATAAACAACATGGCGACTGCTTTAGAAAGAAGGTTGCAGTTTATTGAAGAGGAGAACCAGACAGGAAGATGGCTCTGGCAGAAAAGAGAGAGAGCACATGTAGGGAGTGGGTTTTTATACCCTCTGGAGCCTTTTGTTTGGAGTTATTTCCTGTTCCTGTTTGAGGCTATTTCCTGTGCCATGTATTCTGACCTGAGTCTTGGTATGCCCTTTGGCATCTGTGGGTTAATCCTATTATGTCCTGTCTTAGAGTTTGGGTGGGGTATGTAGATTTTGGGTCTCTTTGTCTTCCCAAGCTTCTAGCTTCAACCTTCCTGATGGTTTACATCTGCAGATGCTTGGGGGAGGGAGACTTGGGGCTATTAAGAAAAAACTGGGCATGCTTTTCTGCCTCTTTAAGATCCTTTGAGGAAATATATTTTCCTGCCTTTTTAATATTTCCTTCTCTGGGGGGGCTGACTTCCCACAGTAGCTTGGTAATAAAATATCTGCAAGAAAACAACCAATCTCAGAAAGCACCAAGGACCCCTCAAGCCAACCCTGAGCTACAGATATTCCCTTTAAGAGTAGCTCTATCAGTAGTTTTAGCTAGGGTGACAAATAGCTCCTCCATATTCAGACACTCTTCCTCTGAATGACAGTTGCTGGAGGCCAGACAATTAAAGAAAGCTTTCAATCTGTTGATAGACTTTCAAAGGACTATTTGTGAAAAGGGGATGCTGTCAAATACTTCAGTTGCTCCAGCAGTACTTTACTGACATAGTTCAGGTCAAGATGCATTTGAAATCTGCCTCCCTGGGAACCCGTAGTAGTTTTGTAGAGTCAGAATTTGTGAAAGTAAAAAAAATAGTTTAAGGTGGGATGCTTTCGCACATTTACTTGCAAGCAGGACCGGCTGACCCCTGAAGCAGATCTGGAAAAGTTTAAGCTGCGAAGTATTAAAAATGATGTCAGAATAGAACCATCTTCTCTCCTTATGAAATATCCTATTCAGCGTATCTTCCAGTAGACATCACCAGATGGGACAAGTAATATCGGAGTTTTTGCAGCATCCTGCTTTTAGAAGATAGATATTAATCAGTATGAGAAGGAAATATTTGCCTCTTTCCTTCAAGTCACGCTTGGGTAGCTGTTAGGCCCTGCTGTTTAAACGTTTTGAGGAATTAAATTGTGCTGCGTGGATTTAGTTATTTAGTTATTTGAAATCTTAAATGTGATAGCTTTCTCATTTTGCGTCAGACCTTGGTGCTCGCTGAGCTTGGTTGCTTTCTTTTGGATGTTTCATTACCCAGCGAGGTAACACCATCAGTCTGCAAGAAAACAACCAAACTCAGATAGCACAAAGTACTCCATAGTTCAACCCTGAGCTACCAAAATTCTTTCCTTTCTCATTTTATAAGGTTTATAATGATGTTGTGTGTGTTTTTATAAACATCTCTCCTCTCTTCTGCTCCTCCTCCCTTCCTCTTAGTTTATTTATTTGCAATTACACAGAAGTCATTCACACTCAGAAAAGCATATGGAAATAAACCCTAGCCAGAAGCATGGCTTAAAAAGCAGTGCATTTTTAATAATTGTGCAGAATGGGGAATTTCAGCAGGCGTGACTGTGAATAATTAGCAGAGATGTGCAAATCAGCCCACATCCAGTCTGAAGCATTTATTTGTTTAACAGAGCAGAATAATAGAGTGGGAAGGGACCTTGGAGGTCTTCTAGTTCAACCCCATTCCAGACAAATGATTGCCCAATCTTTTTAAAAAAAAACTCCAGTGATGGAGCACCTATAAGTTCAGAAGGCAAATTGATCCACTGATTATTTGTTCTCACCATTAGGAAGTTTCTCCTCAGTTCTAGGTTGCTTCTCTCCTTGATTAGTTTCCATCCATTGTTTCTTGTCTTGCCTTCTGGTGCTTTGGAAAATCAAGGTGATTCAATTCAACACTTCAAACCTATGCAGATTTGGTCTGATTTGGAGATCCCAAGTCAAACCATCAAATTGGGTGGATTTGATTTTGAATTCTGAATAGGTTTTGTATATTTATATTTATATATACTATATGTAAAAAAATATAGTGCCATAGATAAGCATCCCATTTAATTTGATGATACAATTCAACTTTCCAATTCAATTTGATTTAGAGATTGGACTGAACTGCTTTCAAATTAAACTGTCTGAAGTTCTCCCAATGGTTCTCTCATAAGCTTCCATCTGTAAAACAAACAAACCAGCAAACAAACAATTTTTTGGAATGTAAATGTTAAAAAAATGCAGGAGCTATGATTATTTTTATAACAATCATCTTCCCTGGCTCTGTCTGTATTTCTGTCTCTGCCTGCCTGCCTGCCTGCCTGCCTGCCTGCCTGCCTGCCTACCTATCTATCTATCTATCTCTATCTCCTATCATAATCTAGCATTTATCATCTATTGTATCTTCTATCACCTGTCATCTATATCTATCTATCTATCTATCTATCTATCTATCTATCTATCTATCTATCTATCTATCTATCTATCTATCTATCTATCTATCTACCTACCTACCTACCTACCTACCTCTATCTCCTATCATAATCTAGCATTTATCATCTATTGTATCTTCTTTCATCTATCTGTTATCTATATCTATCTATCTATCTATCTATCAATCGATCTATCGATCTATCAATCTCCTATCATAATCTTTCTTTATTTCATCTGTCATCTATATCTATCTATCTATCTATCTATCTATCTATCTATCTATCTATCTATCTATCTATTGATCTCCTATCATAATCTAGCATTTATCATCTATTGTATCGTCTATCTATCTGTCATCTATGTATGTCTGTCTGTCTGTCTGTCTGTCTGTCTGTCTGTCTGTCTGTCTGTCTGTCTGTCTGTCTAATTTATTGTATATGCTTCCCATCTCACTCTGCAAAGCAAATAACACTGGTTATTCCCATAAGAAGCTGCCAGGTGATAGCACCCCCAGTTACATAAATAATCAGGGAGCAAGCTAGAAATCTTTCCTAAACATTGCACAAAGGTTAAAAACATGATCCTAGCTGATACTGCCTGCTTTCAAATGCACTGCCATAGCACACATATGAGTGCTTCCACTGTGTGGACACACGCCTACACATTCACAGAAGGTTCCTGCATAGATCTTTGTGCACTGAAGTGTGAAAGTCTGGACAAAGGTTCATGGTGCCTTCAGTAGAAGGTGTTGAGAAATTTCTATAGGTCAGGAACTTCAGGAAGTGCCTTGATACAGAATATTTGTAAGCACATTCCCTTGATCATGCTTCTACAGGTAGTCCTCAACTCATAGCCATTCCTTTGGTGACTGTTCAAAGTTGCAATGGCACTACGAAAAAATGACTTGTTTTCACAAGTTGCATGACCGTTGCAGCATTCCCCACGGTCACGTGATCCAAATCCCGGCTCTTGACAACTGGCATGTACAGTATTTGTGACAGTTGCACTGTCCCAGGTTCATGTGATCACCCTTGGTAACCTACCCAGCTGGTTTCTAACAAGCAAAGTCAATGGGAGAAGCCAGATTTGCTTAATGACCGCAGGATTCACTTAACAACTGCAGTGATTCACTTAACAGCAGAAGGTCATAAAATGGGGCAAAACTTACTTAAGAGCTGCCTGGCTTAGCAATGGAAAGGTTGGGTAATCGGAAGTTGAGGACTGCCTGTAACCTTTCTAGACATCTGTGCAAGCAAGCTAGGTAGCTAGCTATCATTCATCCATCCATCCATCCATCCATCCATCCATTCATTCATTCATTCATTCATTCATTCATTCATTCATTCATTATTTCATTTAGAAACCACCCATCTCACTCATAGAATGACTCTCTGCCTAAGGATCTTAGAGATGCATTAGGTCCAACGTTTGTTCCCACCAGGATACACTTCTGGTGGATGCTTGCAAGAGAGGGCAAGAAGCATTGACCGGATGAGTAAATTATCTAAAATGTTTCAAAGAAGCCCATAATTCACAGCCTTGGAAAGAATTGACTTGATGTGCAATGAAAGTATGCTCAGACCTATGTCTGATCAAAGTCAAAGGGTGTGGTTGTCTCTGTCTTGTTTCAAGGCTGTCGAGGCACAGAATCTGCTTGGGGTGGGTTCTCCTTACTGGGGCAAACTACTGCATAGAAACAGGAAGCAAACTTCACACTCATAGCACTGATGATGTTACCTAGTCAAGTAATGAAATGTCTGCAAAGAAACCACAAAGCTCAGAGAGCACCAGAGTTCTTATTGTGTCCAGTGCAGGGCACAACTGTCTGCAGATGTGTCAGCACGAATCCCTCCAAATGCCTGAGCACAGATCTGGGGTGCTGTACCCCAGTTCTAATATGGAAATGATCCTTTTCTTCCTTGGGATCATGTTCCTCATACTCCTTTATAGTTGGATAAGAAAAAGGCCGCGTTAGGTCTCCTGTTCTGAACAACATTTCAGTGAATTTCATAGGTTGCCCACCTGGGTCTAGGACAACTCGCCATAGCCAACTCCCTGTGACCAACTCATCCCAGGACAACTCGACGTCGCCAACTTGCTGCGGGACAACACGCCGTGACCCACTCACAATGGGCCAGCCAACTCGCGGCAGGACAAGCATGAGACTAATATTGAAGGAACGGTGGGATGCAACCACTCAAGAAAGGATGCGAAAGGAGGAACAAAGGATAATGTGAATGACAAAAATTAAAAATGATGTTTAATGATTTTTAAGTAATTAAATAGAATTGTTAAGTTGTCCTGCGGTGAGTTGCCGTGGTGAGTTGTCCCATTCCATACCCAACTTCATTCTCCCTTTTAGAGCGATGTGTGGCAAGATGAATGTTAAGCAGACAAAGCAGGAGGCTCAACGCCACTTTTGAGAGTTTGCTTGTTCTTCTTGGATGCCCTTTGCTAGCTGAGCCTCCTCCTCCTCCTCCTCCTCCTCCTCCTCTTCCTCCTCCTCCTCAAATGTTCAGATGGCTGGATGAATGAATTGCATGGAATGCCGTTTTAACAGTTTTGCAATGCGACACGTGATCATTGAAAAAAAAAAAAAAAAGAACAGAACATTTTGCATTTTTTTTAACCCATCAAGGGGACTAGCCGGTTTATTCTTTTTGCATGTGCTTTCCCCTAGACTCTGGCTGCCCTAACAAGAAATTCAATAAATCTGCTTCCAAACCATCTTGCACAAGCTTTGCATGTCCAGTCTGGGCCTGAGGAAATTAACAAGAGAATAGAACACACCATCGACTTGCGGAGTGGCGATAAGTTGCGAAGAGAGCATATCAAGCCTTTTTCCCTGATGTTTAAAGACTCTGGCCTGGAACATAAGGTAGCTGGGTCTTGGTAGATTGACTTTTGCCAACTCAGATTGACTTGCAGTTGACTGTTGATTAGCAAAGACAAAATGGTGGTGGGTTTCGCTTCTGAATCTCCTCTTCCCTTTCTTCCCAACCCATCTCTCCAAGATGGAGCTATTGAGAGTCCTTCGGACATGAAGGGTTCCAGATCCTGAGATCTGGAGTCCGTGGGCAGCTCCTGAAAGCTTAATGAAAGCTGAAAGCTCCCACCACAAGTTGGCCCCAGTTGTCTTGGATGGGATCAGAGAAGAAAAACTGGAATATAGGGAGGGTGTGGTGGTCATCATATTTAATAAATTACAGTTTAGTTAAATCAGATGTAGGGTTTTCCTTCTTCTCCCCAGGGACAACTGTCTTTCTTTGTCATCTGCAGGTGACGTCCAGAGACTAAATGTGGCTCTGGGAAAAGTTGCACACATGCTTAGTTAGGTCAGGTCAAGACTTAAGAGATGCCTTTGCACAACAATTTAAACTTAGATAGATGGAGGTGAAGATGGGAGATGGAGGTGGAGATGGAGGTGGAGGTGGAGATGAGAGGTGTAGGTGAAGGTCTAGGTTGAGGTGGAGATGGAGATGGAGATGGAGGTGGAGGTGGAGGTGGAGATGGGAGATGGGAGATTCAGGCCGAGGAGGAGGTGGAGGCAGAGGTGGAGGTGGAGATGGAGGTGGAGGTGAAGGTGGAGGTGGAAGTGGAGGTAGAGGTGGAGATGGGAGATGGGAGATGGAGGCCAAGGCGAAGGCCAAGGCCAAGGTGGAGGTAGAGACAGAAAGAGTCAGAGAGAGTCAGAGAGAGAGAAATAAAGAGAGAGATAAAGATGGTGACAGACCTATTATGCAACATTTTAACATATTTAGTTACTTATAGTTTAATCTATGATGTGAACCCCCCAAATGGTATGCAGGTAATCTTTGACTTACAACCCTTCATTTAGTAACCGTATGACGTTCCAACTGCACTGAAAAAAGTGACTTACAACTGGCCCTTGCACTTACAACTGTTGCAGCTTTCCCATAGTCATGTGATCAGAATTCAGTTGCTTGGCAATTGGCGTGTATTTGCGACAGTTGCCTCATCCCAGGGTCATGTGATTGCCATCTGCAATCTTCTCAGCCATCTTCTGGCAAGAAAAAATCAACGGGGGAAGCTAGATTTGCTTAACTGCTACATGAGTCACTTGAGAACTGCAGTGATTCGCTTAACAACTATGGGGGGAAAGGGGGTAAAATTGAGTGCAACTCACTTGTTATTGTAGAACAAGGAACCCAGAAGAGAGACCATGGGTAAATGAAAAAGAGGGAGCTTCAGGAAAGTAAAGGTACCCAAGATGAGACCGTGTAAACATCTGACATATTATTGTCATGGTTCCGACAGATGAAACTCTTCAAAGAACTTCGAGGCATTGTGTACCTTAAAGAATCTTTATTTGAGTAGTATAACATCGGCACTAACACAGTTGAAGCCAAAAACTGGATTCCCCTCCCTTGAGCACATAGCATCAAAGCACAATTCCCTCCTTCAATTAACAGTCATAAATCACATTGTCCAATTAGTTTGAAATGCAGGCTTTCCCTCCTGTTCTCCAACCTGCCAATTCACACACACTAGTTTCACACACTAGTACAATATTGTTATGTCTTACTAACTCCCACCACATTCCGCCTCCTCCCCCAGCATCATCTAATTCTAAGAAAGAAAAAGGCTGCATCTTCATATGTTGTCAAAGCAAGAACATCCAATGTTAGCAGCGTTGACAATTATGTTGTTCTTGTTTCCCCTTGCCATCATTACAATTTGTGTCATTTCATTTGGCTAACCAATCACACATACAAGTTTATGGTTTCCACATTTCTTCTTTACTTCTTGGTCTCATATGAGGTGCTTTTGCTTCCCTGAAGCTCCCTTCTTTTCAATTAGCCAAGGTCTCTCCCCGGGCTTCAAAATAACAGAAAAAACAGACTTGGAAGGGACCTTGGAGGTCTTCTAGTCCAACCCCCTGCTCGATCAGGAGACCCTATACCATCCTGGACAAATGGTTGTCCAATCATGTCCTAAAACCCTCCAGTGATGGTGCATCCACAACTTCTGAAGGCAGCACATTCCACCGATTAATTGTTCCTACTGTCGAGAAATTTCTTCTTAGTTTTAGCTTGGATCTCACTTCGATAGGTTTCCACCCCTTTTTCTACAATTTCCCTCGTTATGAGTTCAGATAACTTGAATGACAAAGAATTGGTTGGTTTGAAAATAAGACACCGAAGGATAAAATGAACAGGAAATTTTGGTTGGGTGCACGTTGCATGCTAGACTAGACAAAGGAGATATGAAGTTGTAATGTAATTTATTTTGTTGGGCAGAGCCTGTGCTATGATGTATATTTTGTTGACTAGGCCATGAGGTTTAGCAAGCTGATGGATAAGAGAACAGCAGAGGGGTTAACACTTATATAGAGCTTATATAACTATATAAATTATATAGAGGGAATATGAATAGTAAGAAACCAGCAACCCAAAGCTATGGGATGAAACACTTCTTATATCTTTAGAATGGAATGAGTCACCTGGGGCTCAGAGTCATAGTACCTCTCTCCCTCCCAGTAGTGATTCTGTGACCCTTAGCACCTAAGAATATGCTGCTGAAATACAGTGCTGAGTGGGCACTTAACTGGTACTAGATTTGGGTCAGTGGAATTCAAGAGGGTTGGACCATTTGTGGCAACATAAGGATTCTAAGCTGATCACATACTTAACTCCACCCCCAGCTCTGCCTGCTCCTCTCCTACATCTACAAGTATATTGCATGCACAGGCACAAGAATAAAAGTGGATTGATTAAGTGCCAATAAGTTGGCGTCAAACTCTTAATGACTCCATGAGTAGACATTCTCCAGGATGATCTTCCTGAGAAGATGAAATTAGAAGAGTTAATGAAGCCCTGAAACATTAGTTTTTACTCTTCCTATAAATGCAGGAGAAGGCTGTTTTTCTATCTTCTAAGTATGTATGTCTGACTTCCTTCTCCAGAATGCTTCCAATGATTGTCCAGTTTTCAATTCTAATTATATTACATTCGGCTCTGAGTGGTCCATTTTCTGTTACTTTTTTTTTCTTTTTCCCCAAAATAAGGATGAAAATGGGAGGAGTTTTTTTCTTTCTGATTCTGTGGACACCAATAGAACAGTGCCCTTAAATAAATAGCTATTGTACAAATGAATTATACTCCTGGTGGCTGACTTTATCTAATTTGTGGTTAAAATCTCTGAGACCTTAAATCCATTTAGATCAGCAGAAATATTCCATTAAAAGGTCTTTATTGGAATATATTACTTTCCAGCACAATTACAACATTTTTATTAATAATGATACAGATTTTCTGTGTCTTGGTTTCAACAGATTAAACTCTTCAAAGAACTTCGAGCCATTGTTTACCTTAAAGAATCTTTATTTGAGTAGCATAGTATCGGCATTAACATAGGCTAAGCCAAAAACTAAGTTCCCCTCCCCTGAGCACATAGCATCAAAGCACAACTCCCTCCTCCAATTAACTGTCATAAATCACATTCCCCAATTAACTTGAAATGCAGGCTTCCCCTCCAGTTCTCCAGCCGCCAATTCTTATCATCTCTTATTTCAATAACCTTGGTTCTCACACTAGTTTCAGTATTGTTATGCCTAGCTAAACTCTCATGCCCATTCCTCCCCCCAGCATCATCTAACTCTAACTCTAAAAGTAAAACATAAGAAGAAAATGGTTGCATCTCCATCTGTTGTCAAAGCAAAAACATCCGATGTTAGCAGCGTTGACAGTCTGTATCCTTGAGAGATATGATCACTGACCACCTCTCTGTTAAGGCAGAGGGAAAAGGGACAGATGTTGTTTGAGTGTCCCTCCTTAGGTGACCAGACATAAATTGAACTCAAGAAAGAGGTTAGAACCTACCTAAAAAATCTGAGTTCTATTTCTCCTGAGAAGAAAAATCTTAAACACTTGGTTTAGTGTTTCTTAAATGATTTAGATGTGGTTTTTTTTTACCAATTCAATTGTTGGATTCCATCGATTCCTAGTTTGGTCAATGGCCAGGAAGGATCAGACCTAAGCCAACCAATTTCCAAAAATCAACACCTTTTCCATGGGCTGATGTTCTTCATCCATCCTTGAGTGGGTTAAAAACTAGACCAGCATGAAATCTGTTGCTCCTATTATTGTACTCATTGCTATCCTGCCTCTATTATTCTTCTCCAATCACTGAATACCTTGGCTGTCCTTCACCTGCTCGGTGCTGAAGCATAACAGATTTGACCTTCTGGTTGCCCTTGGATGACCTTGATGTAAAGAGAGGAGGGAGGAGAAGTTAAATTGACTACCAGTATAGCTAAGGCTGAGTAAGCCTATCTCACTCATGACTTGAGATGAAGGCACTATCCCAGAAGATGTGGCAAAAAGAAGATGTTCCAAGGAAGCATTTATAAACCTGATTAAGTGAAATGTGAGAAGGTACTCAAAGATAACCGGCTCTCCTTAGATTGAACAGAATAACAGAATAATAGAGTTGGAAGGGACCTTGGAGGTCTTCTAGTCCAAACCTCTCCTCAGTCAGGAAACCCTATACCATCTCAGACAAGTAGCTGTCCAGTCTCTTCTTAAAAGCCTCCAGTGATGGAGCACCCACAACTTCTGGAGGCAAGCCATTCCACCGGTTAATTGTTCTCACTGTTAGGAAATTTCCCCTTAGTTTTAGAGTTGCTTCTCTCTTTGATCAGTTTCCATCCATTGTTTCTTGTCTTGCCTTCTGGTGCTTTGGAAAATAGGTTGACCCCCCCTTCTTCTTTGTGGCAGCCCTTCAAATATTGGAACGCTGCTATCATCTCACCCTCTAGTCCTTTTTTTCTCTAGAGTGGCGATACCCAATTCCTGCAACTGTTCTGTTTTAGCCTCCAACTCTGTAATCATCTTTTCTGGGAAGCTTCTCCTGATTCCATGAAGACATACAATCAACATGCCAAGACCTTGAGTCACAGAACAGAAACAGCTCTTGGTTGGAAGATTTGGGTCAAATTCACTCCGCAAGACCTTCCTTCCCATTATCGTCTTACCCTTTGCTTCACCTTTCCTTCCTGAAACGAACATCAACCCAAGAAAGAGAACACAACATCAGTAGGTCCAAATCTCCTTCTGATCAGGTAGAGATATCAAGGAGTTAGGAAAATAGCCCC
>NW_015393774.1:0-1508 GCF_001527695.2 Protobothrops mucrosquamatus | reverse complement strand
ATCTTGATGACAGCCCTTTCCGAGGGCATCCAAAGCACTTAAACCCCATCAATTTGCAAAGTACTGAAAACAGAGAAGGCTCAGCCATCTCGACGGTCATCGAATTTGCCCCTTTTCGGGGAACCGCGAATGATTTCACAGCTATAAACATGTCAGCTCCTCCAATTTCTTTCTTTCTTTCTTTCTTTCTTTCTTTCTTCCTTCCTTCCTTCCTTCCTTCCTTCCTTCCTTCCTTCCTTCCTTCCTTCCTTCTTTCTTTCCTTCCTTCCTTCCTTCCTTCCTTCCTTCCTTCTTTCCTTCCTTCCTTCCTTCCTTCCTTCTTTCCTTCCTTCCTTCTCTTTCTTTCTTTCTTTCTTTCTAAAAAGTATCAGCTAAAAGGCTGACTGGGTGAATGTCCTGTCACAACAGCCCTAGGGATGGGATGGGACTATAGTCATTTAGCCACCATTTAGACTTTTTTGACCACCTGCCCCCCACAAAATGTCCTTATCTGTGATGCTTATCTACCACCACCCCCGGCCCCACCAAGAGAAATATATACAAGTATAAATGTGATGGAATCAATGAGGAAGTGGATTCTGGGAGGGAGGGGTGCTTTCTAGAGAAATAAGAGGCAACTCAGCCCAGATATTCTGTGTGTGAGAGAGAGGGTGAAGACAGCTCCTCCCTAATAGTTCACCTAGTTCAGTGATGGTGAACCTTTTAGAGCAGTGGTTCTCTGACCATTTCATGGGGGTCGCCAAGCAAGGCTGTCTGCCATTTTTTTTGTCTGCCATTTTTTTTGTCCGCCATTTTTTTCCCCTTTTCCGGCGGGTGCCTTACCTCCCTTGGGCTGGGCCAGCTGGTGGTCGGCCTGCTCCGTCTCTGCCACTTGCCAGCTATGCCTCGGCCGGCGCAGGGGGCGGAACCACACATGTGCGGTGCTCCCGGGCAGGGAAAGTCCTCGACTTACGACCGGTTGGGTAGTCCTCGACTTACGGCTGGTTTAGTCCTCGACTTACGACCGGTTTAGTCCTCGACTTACGACTGGTTTAGTCCTCGACTTACGACATGTTTAGTCCTCGACTTACGACCAGTTGGGGTCGCGGCATTAAAAAGGTTGAGAACCACTGTTTTAGAGACTGAGTGCCCAAAAACTGGCCCTGCCCCCACTCCACCCCCTGCCCCGCCCCTGCTCCATCGCCACCTCACCTGCCCACAGGGCCACTCACCACCTCTAGGGCCCGCGGCAGTGATAGCCGGGGTGGCAGTTGAGACCCCCAGACTTATGGTCTTGGGGGATTTCAATCTGCCATCAGTGGGTGAGACATCGGCGGCAGCTCAGGAGTTCTTGGCTTCCATGACGGCCTTGGACTTGACCCAATTAATACATGCCCCCACTCACACGGGTGGACACACGTTGGATCTGATTTTTGTCTCAGGCCAGTGGCAGAATGATCTGGTATTAGGGGAGATAGTTATTGAGCCCCTGTCATGGTCAGATCATTCTCTCCTAAGGATGGACTTCC
>NW_015393773.1:0-13445 GCF_001527695.2 Protobothrops mucrosquamatus | reverse complement strand
GAAATACCATCAGAGGAAGAAATAATTAAAAAAATACTAGAATGTGTGGAAATGGACAGACTTACTATGAGGTTGAAAGCAAAAGAAGAAACAGAATACTATCAGACTTGGGACTTGTTTTATCAATGGCTGGAGAAAA
The DNA here is from genome assembly GCF_001527695.2 of Protobothrops mucrosquamatus. Taxonomy (NCBI): domain Eukaryota; kingdom Metazoa; phylum Chordata; class Lepidosauria; order Squamata; family Viperidae; genus Protobothrops; species Protobothrops mucrosquamatus. Next base: position 13,306 of record NW_015393773.1, on the reverse strand, counting down.
GAATAAAGGATTAGAAATTAAAATTGTATTAGTGAACTAGCTGTACCCGGCCACGCGTTGCTGTGGCTCAGTCTGGTTAAATGGAAAAGAACGAACATTGAAATGGAATCGTAAAATCGTAGCGTGTGTTGCTTTTACGTTCAACAGATGGCGCTGTTTTTCAAAAACATTTTTTACCTGTCACAGGTGTGACATCTATGTAATAGTAGGTATATAAAAACACGCGCGTATTCGAATGCAACGTTGTGTCAAAATTTTAAAGCAATCGGTGAACTTTCGGAGATTTAAGATTTTGAACAAACGAACATTTACATTTTTATTTATATAGATGATAAACTCAGACAACACATTGTTGAATAAGTACTATTGAACTGTATGAAAAAAGTTAATAAAAATTTTACAAAAAAAAAAGTAATTTACTTTCAGGTGGGGCATGCCTGAAATAGAATTTGAAACAAAAATAACAATTAAAAAAACTTTCCTAAAAAAAAAAGACAGTTGCTAAATGAGGCATGCCTGATTTTACAACCTTTTTTGCCATGGGTGCAAGCAAATCACCGCAGTTGTTAAGTGAATCATATGATCTCTAAGCAAATCCAGTTTCCTCTATTGACTTTGTTTGTGAGAAGCTGGCTGGGAAGGTTGCAAATGGGGATCACAGGACCCCTGGGATTGTGCAACTGTCATAAGTATCTGCCAGTTGCCAGGTGCCTGAATTTTGATCATTTGATCCTGTGGGGATGCTACAAACAATGTAATTGCGAGGACCAGTTGTAAGTCATTTTTTTTTGTGCCTTTGCAACTTTGTTCATGAAATGAACGGTTGTACGTTGGAGATTTGTATTTAAAATTTATGACTCCATTATGTTTCTTGGAAAGAGTTACACATTTTAAAGTGCACTTGAGTGCAAATTAGAAATCTCTGTCGCGGATAAATAAACATTAATCTAAGTTAGGATGAGATCAACCTAATAATTCGTTATTGCACTCTGTAATAGAAAGATACCTACACATAAAGATTTGAACGCAATGGAATGAGCTTTGCACCGAGCAATGAATAAATAATGTTTGTGCGGGTTTAAAATGAGGAGTATTTATTTAGCAATCCTATTTAATGCTGCCTTGCTGCTGGGAAGCCAAAGTGCTATAAACCAAATCAAAGGTATAGAATATAAAAAGCTTGTGTTGTAAATTCTATAAATTAACAATGAAGTATTATAAGATTACACAGATTAAAAGGACACTAGGAGCACTTTTTCTTTAACTGATCATTGCCATGTATTCTGGGTTACTTTTAGCTGATTTCATTTAGCAGGCATGAAAAGTGCTTCCCTGAAGTAAGGTACATTAGTGTAAGGACCCACTTCAATCCCACATCTTAAGAAAGCAGAACTCTTGGAAACAATTTCTTCCAACAGGAACTTTTATTAAGAGTAGTTGATAGCAGGCATAATAGACAGGATCTGAGGGATTCCCTTACAGATCGATATTTTAAAGTGTCCCTAAGCAAGCCCCACCCCACAGTTCATCCGGGCTGTTCAGACCAGCAAATCCCCAGGTGTTAAATCCATCAATGGGAAAGGAAAGATAACATCAATCTGGCTCCGTTTGTGCACGATCATTCCACAGCTCTTCACACCTCATTTTGAGGACGGAGAAATAAACCAGATCCCTTTTCCTAGCTGCCCGGTTAGGGAGAAGAAGGTTCAAAGAGATGCATAGTATAGGAGGCATTGTTACATTGTAATGGGTAGCAGACACCAAGGCGAATAAACAAAAGGTTACATTGTAGTGAATAAAGGAAGTGAAAGCAATAAACCTGCATGCATATCCCCCCTCCCCCTTGGGAGTATGGCAGAATCCAGGGAAAGATGAGAGTTGATTTTAGATCAGAGGAGATAGATAGAAAGGAAATATAACTGGATTCTGACAATTAGGGTGGATTTTATTTTCATAAACTCATGTGGCCGTCCCTCTTATATGCCATATTTCTGCGTAACTCACAACAACAGTACAAATACATAAGAGACAATGAAAAAACAACATTTAAAAAACAGCACCTGAAGCAGCATTCTTTAGTAATAACGACAATCATGATCGGGCTTCAGCTTTACCCAAATCTCAATGTTTAGGAGAAAACCAACTTTTTAAGGCTTTCGGAAGACGAGAGGTGCAGAGGCTTGCTGGATTGTGAAGGAAGGGTATTTGCTGGCCTTGCAAGATAGTCCAGACAAGAAGCACCACCCAGATGGACTAATCCTACTTTATTGTAAGGTTACAGTAAGAGAATCTTGCAAGTATGGAAATGGATTTCTCTCCCTTTATAACCCTTTATACCTCGAGAATGGGGAGGGTTCTTTTTGCGATGTTTGCCGTGCCCCCATTCTTTTTGTGGACTAAGCAGCTTCAGATCTGACCTGATCCTCTGGCTGCGACTCTTCTCCCCGGTTCCCAAGTTCATTCTCACATACCATTACAGGTGTTTTACAGGTCATGACAGCTCTTGGTAAGGTGGCCGAACAGTGTCCTTCAGAAGTGAGGCTCCATCTTCAGTTCTTAGCAGTACAGGTGGTCCTCGAGTTCATTTAGTGAGCGAAGTTAGCACGGCACTGAAAAAAGGGACTTACGACCGTTTTCACACTTAACAACTTTGGCAGCATCCCCATGGTCACGCGATCAAAATTCAAATGCTTGACAACTGACTCATATGGATGACGGTTGCAGTGTCCCAGGGTCATGTGACTTTCTGACCAGCGAAGTCAATGGGGAAGCCAGATTCACTTAACAACCATGTTGCTAATTTGACAACTGCGGTGGTTCACTTAACAACTGTAGCAAGAAAGATCATAAAAGGGGCAAAATGACTTAACAACTGTCTTGCTTAGCAACAGAAAGTTTGGGCTCAATTGTGGTTTTAAGTCATGGATTACCCATAGTTACATCCTGTTTGGAAAAGGCCATTTTGCATTCCTTCTTCTGTCTCTAGTAATGACCTAGTTCCTATACAATCCATAGCCCAAATGTGGTTTGCTTCATTTTTGTGAGAAGCCAGCCAATTGTGAGCTATCCAGTAGAACAGACATGTCAAACACAAGGCCCGGGGGCTGGATGCGGCCTGCGAAGTGGTTTCATGTGGCCTGCGAAGCCATCCTGGAAACAGTGAGGGAACGGCCCCCACTACCTTGGCCCAGGCCGGCCGGGAGCCAATGTACAATTTTGTGATAGCCATCTATGCTGAAACGCATTCAGTCTTAGCTCCACAAGGCCATCTAGAAATAGTGAGGAACCAGCCCCTGCTGTGTCGGTCCCACCCCCTGGTTGCATGCTGGGGAGGTGTCACCCTTTGTGAGGAATGAAGAAATGGACCATGCCTTGGTGCTTGCCCCGGTCCCACCCCCTTCTGCCAGAGACCCTCAGATCTGTCCCATTCCTGCCCAGGCCCCCACAGGCACCCTTGACGCGAACGATGTAGAGCTGGCCATGCCCATCCAGTAGGCCACACCCACTCCAGCCACGCCCACTCAGTAGGCCACCCCCCCACCCCCCTGAGGGCAACCGCAATGCTGATGCGGCCCTCAATGAAATTGAGTTTGACACCCCTGCAGTAGAACAACAAAAAAGTGTAATGTGTGAACAAGTATAATCGGAAGTATACAGCTCCTAATCCCAGCAGAAGGGAAGGTTGTTATGACTGCTGGCCTTTGCAAGCTTCTGCTCCTTTAATTTTTTACATTTCTTTTTATAAAGCCATTCCCGTTAGCGGTCATCCCCAGACTGGGTTATAGCAAATTCTATAGCTTAACTCTGAGTTGGATTTCATCTCTTCTGCACCTGCTTTACAAGAGATAAATCCTAACCTAGCATAATATAAATGATGCTAGGAAGATGAGATCTGGGAAAGAAAATTCTCCAGTGACAGGAAAATATTGCATTGCTCAGAAATGAAAAGCTCAATTTTTTCATTTTAATACTTTTTTTTCCTCCTTGGTGCCTGAATAACTCTGATTATTGGAGGTTTGCAGGAATGATTTAGTAGAGACCAGGATACAGTCTGGATAAAGCTAATGAATAATCAGATCTTAAGGCCAAAGACTTCCTAATTCTTGCACACAGGTTAAGGTTCTTGTGCTAATCATGTAATGTATTTATTTATTTTATTTATTTATTTATTTTATTTATTACATTTATACCCCGCCCTTCTCCTGGTGGACTCAGGGCGGCTTACAGCCAGTTTAAAACAAAACAATCAATACAATATACAAAATTTAAAAATGTAGTTAAAAAGAAATATTAATATGGGCCTTTTCTTCCTTTTTTAAAAGTTATTTAAAAACCAAATTTAAAATACCCCTTAGGCCAGTCCTGCCAGCTGAAATAGCCATGTCTTGAGGGCGCGGCGGAAGGAGGGGAGATCCGGAATCACCCGGATCTCTGGGGGTAGTTCGTTCCAGAGGGTGGGGGCTCCAACAGAGAAGGCTCTCCCCCTGGGGGTCGCCAACCGACACTGTCTGGTTGACGGCACCCTGAGGAGACCCTCTCTGTGGGAGCGTATCGGCCGGTGAGAGGTGATCTGTGGCAGAAGGCGGTCTCGGAGGTGAAAAGACCTTTCAAAAATATTTTAATAGTGAGATTTTTTTTAAAAAAAACAAAACACTAAGCATGCACTAGAGGGCAGCCTGACTCTTTAGCTATGCCTATTCTAACGTCCAAGTTGGATTTCAAGTGCACAGCAAGGACACTAGGACTATTTGAGAAGTTCTGGACAAAAGGATTCATTTTGTGCAATTACTTTCACCAAAGCAACACCAGATTTTCTCTTAGTAACCATGGGAAAGGCACATGTTCTCTTCCCAAACCAGCCTTGACATGAAGAAATCTTGAGGGATGGATTTCAGCAGGACTTTTTCCCTCATAGAACGCCCAGAACGGAGTTCTGGCACCTTTTTTGGATGGAACCTTGTAGGGTAGGCAAGGCGGGTTGTATGACGTGTGTGAGTTCCGGCACCTTTATTTTTTTTTTAGAAAAAAAGCACTGGATTTCAGAATCCTCTCCTTTAGTGTTTCTCAACCTTGGCAACTTGAAGAAATGTGGACTTCAGCTCCCAGAATTCCCCAGCCAACATCTTCAAAAGACCAGAAACCATATTTTATTTTTAAAATGAATTAAGCTACAATAAGGCCCAGTAAGTCAAAAAGTGATTGCATTAATGTGCAGCAAGGGAAAAAACAGGACACAGATGTGACAAATACCTCTGTTGCTCTACTCTAAAATTGAGAGGGAGAGGTAAACCTTGTTTTGGAGCCTTGGTGGACTCCAAAACACTGTGGATGGTATTGGGTGACTTCTTCAGATAGCAGGTGTCTGAGGAAAAGGCGGGATTGTTGTCATTGTTGAACTTTCAATCCAGCCACTTGTGTTTATGAAATGAGGTGTCTACCTTAAAACATCTTGAGATGCTCTGTTTGGAACACATACTGTACACTTCTTCTGCTTGCTTGGTCTGGTTGAGAAAGGAGTGATACCTGTCTTAACCCTGGCCTATAATCTTCAGAAGCGGAAAGATTTTGCTTAGCTTTGAAGAGTTTTTCAAGATATGGGAATAAACAGCAGTCTAAATCAACAATAAAGGGAAAAGACCTAAATTCCAGCTTTTGACATTCTGGAGGAATTGACAGAACGGCCTGTCCACGTTGCTTTGCCCTTCTTTATTAAGAGTCCCCTCATGTCTGCCATCTAATTGGTCATTTTGAGAATGGATGCTTAGTACGGCCATTTTATTTTGTGAATGAGCCAAATATATGCTCTCCGGGTTTTCCTTTATTGAAGGTCAATGGTGCTCAAGGAGAAGTCCTAGCCCACAGCTGGTGTCCTGCAGATGTTTTGGGCTGTAACTCCCATAATTTCTTGCTGTTAGTTATTATGTACTGGTGATAACTGTAGTTGAGATCCAAAGGACCTGGTGTGTACCAGGTTGCCCCTGAGCTGAATGCTGGAGAAGCACATTCAACTTTCCCAATTTCTCCTCTAAAATAAAACATCAAGTTGCCTGCTTGTTAACCTCCACTGGTGCCTTTGACTGCTGCTTAATCCATTTCCATTATTTCTTTGATGGAACTGAATTACATCCCAGCTTTTCACCAGGATTTGCTGTCCAAGATAGCTAACACACACACACACAGCTTTAAATTCATATTAAACAAACAGCTCCCACCAAAACATCTTTAGTAGGTACCTATCAATTGCAGACACACAATGGTGATATAAGTGAGATCAAAAGTGACCATTGTTAATCTCTGCAGATCACAGTGTGGCTAAAAGCTTAGGTGCAACCCTTATTGTTTTTCTGGTCAGCTGGCAGTCCCGCTCAAAGGGAAGGACCGGTCTCCGCTGGGAAGAAGGCCTGCTTCCCCCATTTTGTAAGAAAGGCGTTTCCAAGGAAACTGACATTGAACTTGTAGCATTGAATGGCCTTTCCTTTAGCAGATGCATGAAATCACCTCCCAAAAATGAGCAGGAAGGCAGTGCTATTAAGCTTGTAAAGCGGCTTTTGGCCCCAAGTACCATGTTCTCCCACAATTGTGTTATTTCAGCCTGTCAAAGTTGATTTCCGTTTTTCTCTGCTGTTGCCAAGAATCTGACATGGGGATCACTTACAAAATTCTGAGACCTCACGTCTTTGTTTATTGCTCCCTCAGTTGATGGGATCCTCAGCTTCATTAATTTCTTCTGCATCATAATATTTTCCATATATCACATAGCAAAGGACCAGGCAGAATAACATTCACATGCGAAAAAGCACACTAGCATATTTTTCTGCCAGAGAGCTATTTTAAATTTGAGTTTCAGGGTGAATTGACTACTTGTTATTGTGGCTAGAAGCACATCTCATGTATTTTGAACAGAATTTTTAGCCAAGAAGACATTTAGCTGCCATCCATCTTCAGGGCAAAGCAACCCAGTTTTGATTTTCCCTTGGTGCCAGGTACTCAATAAACATATTGTGCTATAATCCAGCAGGGAGTGAACGGAATCAAGCAAACTTCTCAAGGAAGAATGAAGGAAGAAGTCTCCACCTGAGAGGAGTTGAATGCTCAGTGTTGATGTTCTGTCTATTTGGGTGAAATTACTTCTCAATGTACCTTAGCATTGCTTAGAACAGGGGTCTTCAAACTTGGCTCTTTGATGACTTGTGGACTTCAACTCCCAGAATTCCTCAACCAGCGTGCCTGGCTGAGGAATTCTGGGAGTTGAAGTCCACAAGTCATGAAAGGGCCAAGTTTGAAGACCCCTGGCTTGGAAGGATTGCATCAAAATAGTGGCTCGAAAAATAACCGAGAATGAAAGGAACCCAAATCCTAGATGAAATTGATCAGGATTATTTCTAGCATGCTTGGCTTGGCCTTGCCTAGATAGTTTGGGGCATTGGAGGAGTTAGTCATGTCAGCCAGATGGCGTTTTCAGAAGATGACAGCCCATCCTTGCTCAAGGGAGATGGAAGCTGCTACCAGCCAACATCACTTCCAGTCTGCTGGTTTTGCTGTATATTCTACATCTTGTGTTACAGTCACATACAGTCACATACTGGAAGGCGCCTGAAGGCAGGACAAGAAGCAACGAATGGAAACTCATCAAGGAGAGAAGCAACCTAGAATAAGGAGAAACTTCCTGACAGAACAATTAACCAGTGGAACAACCTGCCTCCAGAAGTGGTGAATGCTCCAACACTGGAAGTTTTTAAGAAGAGACTGGACAGCCATTTGTCTGAAATGGTATAGGGTTTCCTGCCTGAGCAGGGGGTTGGACTAGATGACCTCCAAGGTCCCTTCCAACTTTATTATTATTACTATTATTATTACTATTACTACTACTACTACTATTATTATTATTATTATTATTATTATTATTATTATTATTATTATTATTATTATTATTATTATTATTATTATTATTATTATTATTATTATTATTACTGCACTTTTAGCCCTGAATCAAAGGTGGACCTAAAATTTTATTTCTGAGCAGCTGGCTAAATTTGTTTTTCCCTCCAGCTGGGCATTTTCAGAAGGATCACAGCTTATCTTTGTGTCTAGAATTTCATGCCTATTATTTCTGAAAGCCTGATGTGTTAAAAATTAGGATTTGGGGAGCTTTTCTATGGCAGCATCCCATGGAGAAGGGGCTGTAAAGTGTCAGGAGGGTCACATTGAGATCAAGTTGTGGTCACCCTCTTGAATTTTTCACAGCACCAGATCCAGTGTTGCCTTGTCAAGTCTTTGTAAATGACTAAAACAGCATAACTTTAAAATAAGATAAAAAATAAAATAAAAAAGCAAATGGAGAGATAAAATCATAAAAATAGGAGGAAACCAAAAATAGTTTTACAAGTGCTTAATAATCAAATATTTAACAGGTTTACTGACATCTCAGGAAGTTTACAAGAAGAGAAGTGAAGTACGTTTGGCTGGAATAATCAAAAACTAGTTATGGCCACTGTCTCTATTGATGGCCATTTTAATCCCATCCTCCTTTGCTCTACGCTTTGAATTGTACCTTTTCAAGAGTCCAGTGGGGTAGAAAAAGTTTACCATAGAATTCTTGGCTCAGAGCTACATCAGTCATAGGTCGTGGCAGATGTTTCTCTCCTAGGGTGCAAAGATCTGCTCAATTCAGTCGCCCCCACTCCACTCTGATGCAAGGGATCATAGGGTTGTTAAAAGAAAAACAAATATCGATCTAGGATCCATTCAGTTACCCTTACCCCCACCCCATAAAAGGGGAGTTAAGGTGATAAGAAATCAGCACAAATGAGTTCATAGATGCTATAAAAGTGGACCTATATGCTTTCCCTCTAGTCTAACCTTGGATTTCCCTTGTTCAATTACAGTGGCTAGTCTTTTTGCCTTATACCAGTGATGGCGAACCTTTTAGAGACTGAGTGCCCAAACTGCAACCCAAAACCCACTTATGCATCGTCGGGTGCCGGGTGGGCATAGCCCATTGGGTGGGTGTGGCTGCAGTGGTAACAGCAGACTGGGTGGGACTAAAAAGTTCAATCAATCAATTCCAACTTTGCAAGATCTTTTTTTCCCCGCGAGAAGTTGAAATTGATTGATTGATTGAACTTTTTTTTTTTTGCACACGGCGGCGGAGGCCTAAAGCAAAAAGGTTTTATAAAACCCAGCTGAAGGCCTAGGACTGGGGCGACTGCGCACGTGCCCACAGAGAGGGCTCTGAGTGCCGCCTCTGGCACCCATGCCATAGGTTCGCCACCACTGCCTTATACCTTTTTTCTCTCCTTTACATATTTGATCTTGGTCTGAATAATCAAACTGAACCTCCTGCTTAATGCTAGCAATGTAAAATTTTAGTTTATTACACCTCGTAATTTAGAATGCTTGATCTGCTGACCATTTTTATTCTCTTTTGGTTTCATTTCATTTATGTTATGCTGCTTTGTTTTATTGTCTACATTCATATACGTACCATACCACATCATAATGCTTCATGATTTCAATATCAGTAGCAAGTCCAATGATTATGATGAGTTCTGAATGTTGAAAAGGTTTACAATTTTGTTTTAGTAATCCTTATAACTTTGTTATTCATTCATTACACTATATCTATATAGGTATTCCTAGAGTGCCTGTTATTTCATATAGTTTATAATGATCTAGGATCAGGAAGGGCAGCCCTCCAAATAATGCTCAGCTCCATTCAGTTGCCCTGGCTCCACCCCGATGCATGGAATTATGGGGTTGTTAAAAGAAAAAGAAATATTGATTTAAGATCAAAATAGATGTGGACAATAATAACCAATGAAGAGAGTATAGTGTTTGTCTTTTTTTCAGAAGCCATTGCAAATGTAATCAGTGCTGTTTGATTCCTCTTAGATTGTTTAATTCTGTATAAGAAGATTGTGGTTCTATTACCCACTTACGTGTAAATAAGTTTCATTTAATTCAGTTGGACTAATTTGATATAGGTATGCTTAAGATAATGCAGAACAAATAACAATTTAGCCAAACACCTTCAAAAGACACCAAAACCCCCTGATTGCATAGATGGTTTGTATTGTATTAAAGTTTTTTTTAAAATGATACTAAATTGTCAAGTCCCACAAACTTGGGCAAGATCAAGAAAGCAGAGGCATCTGCTCCCAGAGGGCAGTGTATAAAAAATCAAAATGGCAGATGAACCTTTTACATGTGTTTTGTAAAAGGGAAAAAGTTTGGTGGCTTCAACTGAGTCGCTGTAGCTGCCAACGTGACTTTAGCTTTAACTCTAAGGACCTCCTAATGTAACTTTAATTCTAGTCTTGGGATAAATACAGAATCTTGGAAACATTCAGGCAGAGTTGTTTTTAATTATATGAAATGTTACTTCCCAGATTTCTTGTCACCTGGGCTGAGGTGTCTTTTACAAGATAAGCCATTAATGGACTCTCCTTGCCACTTGATTGTTTATGGCCAATCTTCCTTTCATTATTTTTTCATTATTTTTATAGTCTCTCCACATTCTCTCAGGTAGCTGATATTACATTAGGTATCTACTCCCGCCCCAGAATTATGGAGTGAGAACATTGAGAATATTATCATTTGCCTTCATTTTTAGATAAGGTTAATTCTGTGACCTCCATATATTATATCAGTTAAGCAAGGGTCCATGATTTCCTTTATATTTGTATAATAAGTTCAGGGAATTCTACTGATTTGCATAATGCATTGAGGTTCTGCTGAAGTTATATAAAGCCCGAGAGAGATGCTTTTAGTGGGACTATACATATCCACTCAGAAGTAAGAACCCTTTAGTGAGTGATATGGGGTTGATCTTCCTAATTATTGCAAATCTTGTTCAACCTGGTTCCTGAGCTTTAATTAAGCATTACCCTGAATACATTTGTGGCAATAAGGCCTGGAAACTGCTCTCAGAAAACAAAACCAACAAGAAAGTTGAAAACCTCAGGATAGCAATAGCATTTAGACTTATATACCGCTTCACAGTGCTTTACAGCCCTCTCTAAGTGGTTTACAGAGCCAGCATATTGCCCCCAACAATCTGGGTCCTCATTGTACCAACCTTGGAAGGATGGAAGGCTGAGTCAACCTTGAGCTGCTGAGAATTGAACTGCTGAAGTGCTGAACTGCAGGCTGCCGGAAGTCAGCAGAAGTAGCCTGCAGTACTGCACTCTAGCCACTGTGCCACCATGGCTCAAAATGAATAATCTAATACAGTGGTGGCGAACCCATGGCATGGGTGCCAGAGGTGGCACTTGGAGCCCTTTCTGTGGGCACACGTGCCGTTGCCCCAGTCTTGCTTCCCCCTGCGACCCTCTCCTCTCCAGCAGCCTCCCTGAAGGAGACTCGCCCACAAGCGTGGCCCACACGGAGCAGCGCAGCCAAAGACATGGCAGCCAGGCAGCGTAGACAAGACTCTGCCCTCATGCCCCAACGCGCACAGTTGATGCTGCAGGGCGCGGGCAGAGGGTGTTGCCACCATAGCGCTGCTGGGCTGCCTGGGAAATCTTGGCGGGCCCTGGAGGCAGTGAGTGGTCCTGTGGGCAGGCGGGGTGAGGGGTGGGGGGCAGAACGGGGGCGGGGCAGGGGTGTGGAGCAGGGGCAGGGCCAGGTTTTGGGCACTCGGTCTCTAAAAGGTTCGCCATCACTGATCTAATACCATCCTTCTAGATTTCTGGTATCAACAGATTTAGCTTCAAATAGGATGTTACCTCTTTTGAATGGAATACTTAGTGATGTTCATTTCTGATGAGTAGCAATATTTATCCAGATAGTTATCTGATTGGAACTGGGAAACTAAAGAGAGATTGGATAGATTAGGATGAGATTTTAAGAGAATACCAGGGAAATCAAAAACAGGATCCAATCTGTGATGGTCGTCGGGACCAGAGATTTAGTCTTCCAAGCTTTTAGACTCATGTTGGAGCCCATCCTCAGGGAACCTCTCTCTATCAGAGTGTATACTTTGGGCTGTTCAGTGTGTGGTATTTTTATGATGCCTGTTGTGTGGCTTTTTGCAGTAGATGTTAATTGGGGTGTTGATGGCTGGCTATGAAATCGTTGGCTGTTGTTTTCTTGTGCAGCCAAGCCCTTGCCTCCTAAGTACTTGATAAGCTGGTGGTAAATCAGCACTCCTATTGACTGACGAAGGGCCCATTTCCCAGGCTTCAATCACTTCCCTGGCTGTTTTTGTGCCTGCTCGTCCAACAATCTTAGTAGCTGCAAAATTGAATGTATGACTTTCTTTATTGCAATATGAGGCTACCAATGAGTTTGGGTCTCCTCGTCTGACTGCTCGCTTGTATGTCAACCGTCCTGTAAATGGGACATTATTTTACCAAGAGTATAATTTTACTGATAATTTCACATAGGCACAGATGTAGCAAAGCCAGTTCTAAAATTTTCGTGTGTGAAAACCAGGATAGGTAAAAATCCTCTTTTTCCCCTGGACATCTCCATGGTTCATTATCCACCAATCAGTTGTATTCATTTTGTTTTGAGAACATTCTGAGCAGCTCGGAGTTCCCCCAGCATTTGACCTTGGGGTGTTGGGACTGTCTTGGGCTGGGTTGGCTCACTTGAATTCCTCAATTCCCCATCACCACCAATCCTCCCTTCCAATACTTTCCCTCCCTCATCCCTGTTTCTGTTGTCTGGTTGTGAGCAGGGGTGTGTGGAGAATCAGCCATGACAGTGTTTTTGCAATCTGGTGGTTAGTTTCCTCCCCGTTTGTCTATGTCAGAGGTCTGCAACCTTGACAACTTTAAGACTTGTGGACTTCAGTTCCCAGAATTCTTGGAGCTGACGTCCACAAGTCTTAAAGTTGTCAAGGTTGCAGACCCCTGGTCTATGTGATCATAGGGGCAATCCATGCAGGGGATCTGGTCAAATCAAAAACATTTCAGAAGGCAACTGAAACTTGCCCGAAAAATCAAGAGAACCTTCATCAAAGGAGATTTACTTTTTCATATTCTTACATTAGCTTGTTTGGCTGCTTCTAAATCAGATGCAAATTTCTAAACGCTCAAATAGCTCTTTTCTTCTTGGCCTGCAGAGATTTTCTCTTTAGAGAAGCAAATATATGAATTGGCCAAGGAGTTGCTGTTGCTGCCAAGGTGTTGGCATCTGTTACCTAGGAAGCATCACGACGCCAGCAAATGTAGGCAAATGCCTGTGGCTACCTCAATAAACTTGGTAATGAACCAAGCTGGAAATGAATCTCTGTTTTTCCCCTGGATGGGCAAAAGCTAAATAGAAACGGAAGGAAACTGAAAAGACAAAATGGCATTCC
>NW_015393772.1:11439-13448 GCF_001527695.2 Protobothrops mucrosquamatus | reverse complement strand
GTGGATGAATCCAGAGAAGAAGACCCAAAGATTCAGAGAGATATCAACCCCCTCAACAACCTTCAAGCAAACTCTTAAGGGCAGTCAACATAAGAAACGTGGAACCACAGAAGAAATGGCACTGCTGATTGATAATGTTGCAGATATATTCCACATAGCTACTGTTTCCCCTGCACAACCTCCTTGTGTTTTTACATCCATCTTCTTTGCCCTTGAGGCAACGGGGGGGGGGGGGGGGGTTGTACAACAGCTCCCATCACCTTCCAAGGCAACATGGAGTTTGTTGCTTGAGGAACATAGGAGTTATAATTCAAACACATCTGCCAGGAACCTGGTCTGGACAGGCTGCCTTGGGTTAATCAACTGAGAATGAAATAGATTTAGACCAATTTTTTTTCCAAGCACTGAGATGCTGGATTTTAGACATGACCCTGCCAAAATGCTTCCCTCCCCCTCCTTCAAAATCCCTGGTCTGATGCATCTTACCTGCTACAAAAATGAAAATGAGAAAACGTTCTGCTGCCATCTCAGGGGGGTGGGTGTTAGGTTTCAGGACTGGACTTCTTCCTTGGCACCAGCAATCTGAAAGGACTCCTGGACCCTGGGAAATTTATAAAGAGACCCCCTCCTCCCTCTGACCTCCCTTTCTGTCTCCCCTCCTCCCTGTCCTGACTACAGAGGAGGAAAAGGAAAAAGGAAATTAAGCTGGGGGTGGGCGGTGGGGAGGGGGTAAAGACAGAGGAAAGGGAGGTCTATACATCTGTGTATCTATAGGTGGGTGTGTCTCTCCAGGGTTGTATTTGTGTCATGGGTGTGTGCCTGTTGTATACTCATTACTCGTGCATTTGTTTATTTCTCATATGCATTTGCGCAGGTTTTTGACCATCCTTTGGGGGTAACTGCATTCTAGAGCTCAACAGCTCTTCTCTATGATTTATATTCATACAGTATCTCGATTAATAAGGACAGTGTACACATTTGTTCAATGTATATAGCCACCTATTTCACATACAGTATATCTCCCAGGATAGCTTACGCAGTTTTTTTTTTAATGCAAAACAACCAGAATCATAACAATAAAAGATCATTGAAACAATAAAAAGCATTAAAACCATTTTTTTTTTAAAAAATGGCAGTATAATCAATCTTTGTAGGCTCCACTCCATCACTACCAGATCCCCAGGCTAGACGGCAAAGCCACATCTTCAGATCCTTCTGGAAGGCCAACAAAGGCAGAGACACTCTGATCTCAGGGTGAATGAGGTTCCACAGGATGGGGACCATGGCAGAAAAGGTTTTCTTCCTGGGTCTTGCCAGATGACACTCCCTAGCTGATGGAACCTGGAGCCTGCCCCACCTGCTGATCTGATAAGACAGGTAGAAGTGATAGGGGAAAGGTGGTCTCACAAATAACGCAGCTCAATGCCATGTAGGGATTTATAGATCACTGAATTGGACCCAGAAGCAAACTGGCAACCAATGCAGCCAGTTAGCCAAGATGTAGTATCAGTGATCTAGGTATAGGCATAACTGCAATTGCCACTGCTTTTTGGTCAACTGAAGCTTCTGGATGCTCTTTAAAGGCAGCCCCACGTAGAGCACATTACAATAATCCATGTGGGAAGTGACCAGGGCATGAATGTCTGAGAGTAGGCCTTCCCAATCCAGGAATGGGTACAACTGGCACACAGTCCAAAGTTGCACATCTAACACTTTCTCACTGAGCAGAAGTTGTGGTTCCAGAAGGACCTCCAGATTGTGCATCAGTCTATCTGGGGTAGTGCCACCCCATCCAGAACCAACCAATCCAGATAACGCACTTCATCCAAAATTCTCTCAGATTGCATTGCAGCCACCTTCTCTACAACCAGAGGTGGGATTCAGATATGTGAACAACCAATTCTCTGTGTGGGTGCTGTCTGTCTGTCTGTCTGTCTGTCTGTCTGTCTGTCTGTCTGTCTGTCTGTCTGTCTGTCTGTCTGTCTGTCTGTCTGTCTGTCTGTCTGTCT
>NW_015393772.1:6654-10831 GCF_001527695.2 Protobothrops mucrosquamatus | reverse complement strand
TCTGTCTGTCTGTCTGTCTGTCTGTCTGTCTGTCTGTCTGTCCGTCCAGTGGTGGGATTCAAATATGGGAACAACCAGTTTTCTGTGTGGATGCCGCTTCCAGAGGTCCATTCTGGGCCTGGGCAACAAAAAATTAGCTACCGGTTCTGCCGAACTGGTGTGAAACTGTCTGAATCCCATCACTGTCTACAACAGGGGTAGTCAATCTTGGCTCTTTTATGACTCGTGGACTTCAATTCCCAGAATTCCTGAGCCAGCACAGCTGGCTCAGGAATTCTGGGAGTTGAAGTCCACGAGTCATAAAAGAGCCAAGATTGACTACCCCTGGTGTACAACCATCTCTAAAAAGAAAAGGTTGGGTGCTGGATGAAAATTGTCCACTTCAGTAGGTTCCTGTGATGACTTTTTGAGGAGGCATACTTCTTTAAGGGACAGAGGAAACACCCCCTCTCTCAAAGAAGAATTTACCACTGCCAAAACCCAAACAGGCATCCCCTCCCAGGAGGCCTTTGCCACGAAGGAAGGATATAGATCAAATAAACAGGTGGCCAACCTCATAATTATGAGAACCTCAACACCCAGTAGATTCAAACTTCTCCCAGATATCACGGCAAGGCTACAGCTCAGGCATCTCGACAGGACCTGTGCCAAGGCTGGCATCCATCTGGGAGTGAATCTGAGCTATTCTAACAATGCTCTGCATATTCCTATGCATGACTTTATAGGTGCATGCCCAATTCCCCCCCCCCCACACACACACACACCCAAGAGAGCTTGGATCATCCTAAATAGGATAGCTGGTTGACTATTCACAAATAGTCCACTTTACAATGCCTTGGTAAGGCCACATTTGGAATACTGCATCCAGTTTTGGTCACTGCGATGCAAAAAAGATGCTGAGACTCTAGAAAGAGTACAGAGAAGAGTAACAAAGATGATTAGGGGACTGGAGGCTAAAGCATATAAGGAATGGCTGCTGGAATTGGGTATGTCTAGTTTAATGAAGAGAAGGACGAGGGGGGGACAGTGTTCCAATATCTCAGGGGCTGCCACAAAGAAGAGGGAGTCAAGCTATTTTCCAAGGCGCCTGAAGGCAGGACAAGAAGCAACGGGTAGAAACTAATCAAGGAGAGAAGCAACCTAGAACTAAGGAGAAACTTCCTGACAGTTAGAACAATTAACCAGTGGAACAACCTGCCTCCAGAAGTGGTGAATGCTTCAGCACTGGAAGTTTTTAAGAAGAGACTGGACAGCCATTTGTCTGAAATGGTATAGGGTTTCCTGCCTAAGCAGGGGGTTGGACTAGATGACCTCCAAGGTCCCTTCCAACTTTACTATTATTATTATTATTATTATTATTATTATTATTATTATTATTATTATTATTATTATTATTATTATTATTATTATTATTATTATTATTATTATTATTATTATTAAATACAATAAGGGCAGAGACGTACTGATGCTTCTCTATCCTTACCACCACAGTGTAGGCCTCAATAGCAGCTGTATTCAGTTAAGTTCATTGTTCATTGATTTCTAACAATACTTCAAGCATTGCTTGACCCACAGGTGTCAAACTTGATCACGCCACATGACGTATCGTGATGTATCATGATGTTTTTTTGCCTTTGTGGAACTGGGGTGGACGTGGCCTGTGCGTGATGCATCCTCCCCGTGGGCTACCAGTTTGACATCCCTGGCTTAACCCATTTCATCTCCCTTAACTCTTCCCATAAACCATGGAGAATGACGGGATCCACCAGAGGAGAGAGGCCACATAGGTGTGATATACATTAAGCAGCAACAAAAGTCATCATACATATTTTTTTTTTTTTAAAAAAAGGGCAGGACACAGTCATAATTACCACCTGATCCCCTTCCACTTGGATGTCCCTGCAACCAGCTGAATTATAGCATAGCAAGAGGTTCAGTTGTCCCTTCCTTAGTCTGAACAAGGATTTACTACCTGAGTGAGTCACACACCATACTAAATCAAGCCATAGCCATCATGAGGCCATTTCCCCAGACACTGAAGGCTCAAGGCTTGGTAAATTAACCAATCTTTGATTATTATTTTTCTTTTTTCTAAAATAAGGACGGAAATTGGAGTTGGAGGTTCTCAAAGACAAATTTATTTCCATTTCCACAAAAAAAAACCCTTCAAATCCTATAAAACAATTCAAAAAGATGGTACTGAAAGTTGCTATTTTAAACATTTGTCTACTGCCTCTCACTTTTATTATTATTATTATTATTATTATTATTATTATTATTATTATTATTATTATTAATAATAATAATAATAATAATAATAATAATAGTGTTGGAAGTGACTTGGAGGTCATCTAGTCCAACCCCCTGCTCAGGCAGGAAACCCTATACCATTTCAGACAAATGGCTATCCAGTCTTTTCTTAAAAACGTCCAGTGTTGGAGCATTCACCGCTTCTGGAGGCAGGTTGTTCCACTGGTTAATTGTTCTCACTGTCAGGAAGTTTCTCCTTAGTTCTAGATTGCTTCTCTCCTTGATTAGTTTCCATCCATTGCTTCTTGTCCTGCCTTCAGGCACCTTGGAGAATAGCTTGACTCCCTCTTCTTTGTGGCAGCCCCTGAGATATTGGATCACTGCTAGCATGTCCCCCTTCGTCCTTCTCTTCATTAAACTAGACATACCCAATTCCAGCAACCATTCCTTGTATGTTTTAGCCTCCAGACCTCTAATCAACTTTGTTGCTTTTCTCTGTACTCTTATATATTGATAAATTATGTGCTTATTTGATAATTTGTTTAGCAACTACATAGATTTTCTCCAGAAGGATCAGTTCCCAGCCTGGTGTTTCAGCTCTAGCAACAGTACACCCATTGTCCCTTGGTTGATGGATTGGTTCAATGAAACCTTGGAGGTCTTCTAATCCAATCCCCTCCTCCAGCAGGAGACCCTGTATCATTTCAGACAGGTGGATGTTCAGTCTTTTCTTTAAAAACTCCAGTGATTCTCTTCTCTTTCCTTCTACAGGTAGTCCTGACTGACGACACAAATGAGCCCAAAATTCCTGTTGCTAAGCAAGACATTTGCTAAGTGAATTTTGCCCCATTTTATGATGTTTCTTGCCACTGTTGTTAAGTGAATCACCGCAGTTCTTAAGTTAGTAACACGGTTGTTAAGTGAATCTGGCTTCCCCCGTTGACTTTGCTTGCCAGAAGGTGGCAAAAGGGGATCACGTGACCCTGGGACGCTGTGACCGTCATAAATACGAATCAGTTGCCAAGTGTCTGGATTTTGATCACGTGATCATGGAGATGCTGCAACGGTCGTAAATGTGAAAAACGGTCCTAAGTCACTTTTTTCAGTGCTGTTGTAACTTTGAATGGTCACTAAATGAACTGTTGTAAGTCAAGGGCTACCTGTACTTTCCCCAGCATTATAAATTCCCAAAGATGCTAGGTTTTCACATAATGTCTATGACCATTTGAACCTGCCTCAAGGGAGAAGTCTGCATTGGTGTGTTCACTGATTCATTGGTTTCTCACCACGATGGAGGGATTGTAACTCCTTTTTTATATGTGTGGCAAGCAATGTGTGCAGTGAGGCTGCAATCACATGGATGCCCCTGAACAGACCTGTACTTCCCTTGCAGTTTCCAAAAGATGTTCCAGAACACATAGGTGTTAAGTCCGGAGAATAATGGCGAAGGAAGCAATGCATTTTACTAACAGATCTTTATTCTCTCTCTACAGCTAACAACCAACAAGAGCAGAGGCACGCAGGCCTCTATTTATACCCTCAGATCCCCGGGCAATTCCAACCAATAGCAGGCAGTCTTTTCCCGCCTTGCACATGCGCGCAAGGCTGGTGCCGCTCAGTCTGGTCCCAGGCAGCTTTTGCAAATGCCCGGGACTCTTGCATCGTCCCGAGCCTGCTTCTGCAGGCTCAGGACACAACAATAGGAATTTAACTTAAGGTGAGGCTACTATTCACCTTAACTTAAGGTGACTTTTAATATTCAATGTTTACTTTTTCCTCCCTTGAAAATATCCTCAACTGGATTTTCTTATCCTGGCGAACCATAAGTTTGTTTCATCCAAATAAGCTCAACAAGCAAGCATGGTTGAAAAACCAGTTTTTAGCATGAAGCAGGTCACTAATGGTTTAATTCAACAAAACACTGCTG
>NW_015393772.1:0-3792 GCF_001527695.2 Protobothrops mucrosquamatus | reverse complement strand
CAAGAGTCAGTTGCTATTGCTCTGCTCATGCATTTTGCCCATGCTGGTGTGTTTGAACAGTACTGCCACTTTCCACTAGTGATGCTCTAATGCAGGGCTTTTCAACCTTTTCACCCATTGTACCACTTTTAGGGTATGGCAATATCCGAGTACCACCAGTCGCCTAGCAAGGTGTCAAAAACTTGATAACCAAAAAAAAGAAAAAGAAAAAAAGTGATAAAGTACAGGTAGTCCTCGACTTACAACAGTTCGCTTAGTGACTGTTCGAAGTTACAGTGGCACTGAAAAAAGTGCCCCCCAAGCCACAGCCGAGCAAAACACCTGCCTGCCTGCCTGGTGGCGCTCTTCCTCCTGTCTGAGGTTTTCATTGTTGTGAGCATTTCTGTTGAGGATTGGCAGCGGGGGTGGAGTGGGGTGGGATTTGGTTTTTATTCCCCCCGTCTGCTGGGAGGTTGCAGCAGGTTTTGGTTGCTTCACATGACCCTGGGACACTGTGACCATCATAAATATGAATCAGTTGCCAAGCATCTGAATGTAAATCACAAGACCCTGGAGATGCTGCAACATTCCAGCTGATTGGTGCTTCTTCAGGGCTCAGCAGAAGCGCCAGGATCAGTGCTGCTTTCCAGCTGGACCCTGGCGCCGATCCTGGCGCTTCCACTGAGGCCTGACAGCCCTGCAGCTCCAGCCGTCTCTCGCTCAGGCTTGTGCGGTGCTGCCACCGGTTCAGCTCATTCCCCTCCCCCGCTACTTTTCTAGGATGGTCGCGTACCACCTGCCAGGTGCCAATGTATTGCAGGTGGTACCCGTACCACTGGTTGAAAAGCCCTGCTCTAATGTAGTATTTCTCAACCTTGGGAACTTTAAGATTTGTGGACTTCAATTTGTGGCTGACTGGGGAATTCTGGGAGTTGAAGTCCATACATCTTAAATTTGCTAAGGCTGAGAAACACTGCTTTTGTCCTCCATTTGGGATTCAGCGGATTAAAAGAAGGGGAGGAACATATCTTGCAGATAGGCTGACTCAACCGATGTGCTTAACAAGCATAAAACTGCCAGCAAAATTCCAGATGGCCACTAGATTTTGCTACAGTCTTTCCTGACAGATCTGGTAGGCTTACTATTATTGTAGCTGTAACAATGGAACGATGAATACATGTAGAGCATAAGGAAGTTGAGCTTGACAGAAATAGATATGCAAGCTCCATTGCCAAGGGGACAAGGGGCAAAATATTGTCCAAGTTCAGAACATCCACATAACTTTCACAAGTCAGTCAGACACCTCCCTAATTCACTGAATTATGCAAATACATAATACATCAGACTTGTAAGATTCTTTAATGGGATGTAAGAATAACAGAATAACAGAGCTGGAAGGGACCTTGGAGGTCTTCTAGTCCAACCCTCTGCTCAAGCAGGAAACCCTATATCATTTCAGATAAATGATTGTCCAATCTCTTCTTGAAACCTCCACTGTTGGAGCACCCACAACTTTCACTGATTAATTGTTCTAACTGTCAAGAAATTCCTCCTTAGTTCTAGGCTGGCTGTCTCCTTGATTAGTTTCCATTCCAGATTCATTGCTTCTTGTCCTTCCTTCAGGTACTTTGGAGAATAGGTTGACTCCGTCTTCTTTGTGGCAGCCCCTGAGATATTGGAACACTGCTATCATGTCCCCCCTCGTCCTTCTCTTCATTAAACTAGACATACTCAATTCCAGCAACCGTTTTTCATGTTTTAGCCTACAGAAGCCTAATCATCTTTGTTGCTCTTCTCTGCACTCTTTTTAGAGTCTCAACATCTTTTTTACATCATGGTGACTAAAAGAAGAACAGGAGGAACAAGCAAGACAACAGTCAGATAAAAGAAATTTGAGCCCGAGACACAAATATATACTTTGAGAAAGCTTCTCAGACAAGATCTTCCCTACCTCTTTTGAATATAAAGGGAGGGAGAGGGGAGGCACATTCAAATTTGCAAGATTCTGCTGCTATAACAATGGTGGCGAATCTATGGCACGGGTGCCAGAGGCGGCACTCAGAGCCCTCTCTGTGGGCACATGCACCGTCACCCCAGTCCTAGGCCTTCAGCTGGGTTTTATAAAACCTTTTCGCTTTAGGCCTCCGCCGCCGTGTACAAAAAAAAAAAGGTTCAATCAATCAGTCAATTTCAACTTCTCGCAGGAAAAAAAAAAGATCTTGCAAAGTTGGAATTGATTGATTGACCTTTTTAGTCCCACCCAGTCTGCTGTTACCACCGCAGCCACATCCACCCAATGGGCCACATCCACCCAATGGGCCACACCCACCCGGCACCCAACGATGCATAAGTGGGTTTTGGGTTGCAGTTTGGGCACTCGGTCTCTAAAAGGTTCGCCATCACTATGCTATAACCTTATAATAAATATTAGCATTCATAATTTCAATTTCCCGGTCTGGTCTACCTCAAAGGGGTGACACATCCTGTTATCATAGCCCCATTGGGTAGGCATACAATTCTGATATCAGTTAAAACAACCACAGCATGACACCAGACTTGGATAGAGAAGCTGTGGTTAAAATTCTTTCTAAGGTTGTTTAATTTGCCTCTCAACCTTTCTGTGATTTAAGCTCATCAAAGCAAAAAATAAAAATAAAAATAAGTTGGGGTGGGTGAAAAATACCACAAGGAGGCTGCTAAATCATTGCTCTTTCCAGATAATTCACTTTGTTTGGATCAGGGACAGATGTGATTAATCAGAGGTCTTAGCAAAGATTCCCCCCACTCAAAGTCACTAAAGATTGCTTTTGTTTAGATTTTGCAATGCAATTCAGTTTGTATTAACATATTTCTAACATGCGGAGGAGGGATAAAGCTGTATTCTTCAAGATGAACTTTCCAGGAGTCAGCCAATTATTTTTCTATGTATCCTAGCATCTATGAAGGCCAGTGATCAAGGTTCCACTCATGGACAAGGCCAGGCACTGTTCCTATGATTGGAACACAGAAACTGAACAGATGAGCCAACTCATGGGATCTAGTGAGGTGAGCCAGTTCAAATCCCCACTCCATTCATAAAGCTCAGCTTGCACCAGTCATTTGCTTTTAGGGCTACCATATCTGGCTTACAAAAATCCAGATGACTACTAAGCGGCAGCCAACAGATAGAAGAAACTCAAGTTTGTTGCTATCACATCACTCAGCTGAATTTATGCAGTTTCCCTACTTGGAGATATAAAGACAGCTAGAGAACTTTTGCCAAATAACAAACAGCTCCTTGGCTATTAAGCAGGTAGTGGAAATTCATTTACAGGACATAAATGGTACACCTTTTTCACAATCCAAAGTTCTTCTCCTGTGATCCCAAAACTCAAAATAAAACCAAATAAAATGATCTGATCACATTAACCCAGAATTAAAATTTTGAGTTGTCCTTAGAAAAATCAAACCTAATCAAAGGTTTTATTTGTGAGTATCCTCCTCCAGAGAGCTTTCTGAAAGATTACTGTCTTGCAACAGTGGTGAATAGTGGCGAAGTGGTGAAGATGAGTGGCGAATAGTGCAATAGTGACTAATATATTTCCCCAAAGGATCTTAAAGACAGAAACCACCACTGTTAGATCGCGCAGGCAGTAAGACACGAGTCGAGTGACAGTCAGCTCTTGGTTTATTGGCAAGGCATAAGGTAAATCCGGACTGGCTCTCTGGGCCAGGGAAGCCCTCTTTTATGGGATTCCCCTGGCTTGTAATCACACAATTCCATTGGCTGGCAAGACCCTGTTGCTAGTTAGCCAACCAGCAACGGGCATGAAA
>NW_015393771.1:0-13448 GCF_001527695.2 Protobothrops mucrosquamatus | reverse complement strand
CTTGGCCTTGGTGAATGTCAAAAGAGATTGGATCTTCTTCTTGGATGTATTTCAGTATTTCCTCCTCCCAGGCGACATGTCCTGCTTGCTAACTTATTTCGCTAATAGAGCAGAAATTCCCGACCATTCCCCATGTGATCAGCTAGAATGACTGCTGTCTTGTCAACGCAAAATTAAAACTTCCCAGCTTTATTCTCTCTACTGCTGCCCCAATTTTGGAACCGCATGAGACAGGTTGGCATTTGCCAAAAAGATGACACAGGTGCAACACTTCTAATGGAAAACCGATCTAAACTAGTAATTAAACCCCACCCAGGAGTCATTTTGTTGAAGGACAGGGACCTCCGATGCATTGACTAAGGGGTCCATAGCAAAGGTCAGCCTTCACACCTCATCTAAAAAAATTAAAAAATGCTATTAAAATAGATTAACTTTGAGCAGAGCCGAATACCCTGACCAGTATAGAGGAGTGTAAATCAGGAATTATTGTGTGGACTTTTATGAGAGAGAAAGAGAGCGCGAGAGAGAAATACAGTCTGATGAAATAATAGCCTTTCATTATTTGAAATGGGTGCACTTTAGAAATCCTCTCTGTTTATGCCTGCAATTCTAATTGGGTCCTGGAGAAGAGATGGCAGAACCAACAGAATTTAGAAGTCCAGCTAGCCAGCTTCTCCTTCTACTTTAAATAGAAGGAGGAATCATCTCCAAGGATGTTTGAGCTCTATAATTATACCATTGGTCAGGGATGTCTTCTTTATTTCACTACAACTCAAATTTTGGTATGCAAATGCCAAAACTCTTATGAACAATTCTTGTTATAAAACGGGCAGCTCAATGCTTGTTTCATTTTTAAACACACCCACAGTTTCAGAATTAATTTGGGATAGCAAATCAAGACAAATAAAATTGATTTGTTGAATTCCTTTTTTCAAGCATGAACAATTCTTCCAGGGTACAGAAAAAAAAGCTATCCGTTTCTTCTGTTCTAAGGCAGTTGAATTCGTAAGAAATATGGATATTCTTATTTCTAAGGATTTTGTCATTCTATTTTTCCATGCTAGTATTTAACCTTCTGATGTAAATAATCTGTCCATGAAAAAAAAAGATTTTTTTTTTACTTCTTACAATCTTTTTTTGAGAAGGAAACTTCCTATCTTTGAAAGATTCGTCTCAAGACTATATTAAAGATATAAATGTTCAACCAATTGTATCTCTTCATTTATTATATTTCATAACTTCTGTCTAGTGAAAAGATCTATATCTATATCTATATTTATATCTATATCTGTATCTGTATCTGTATCTGTATCTGTTTCTGTATCTGTATCTGTATCTGTATCTGTATCTGTATCTGTTTCTGTATCTGTATCTGTATCTATATCTATATATCTATGATTTGTTTTAACTATCATCCTATAGATAAAATACTATATGCTGAGCCAAGAAAAGACAATGTATAATAGAGTGGTGAGATTGTGGAAGAAATATAATGAATGTTCAGCTTGCTTCTATAATGCCGCAAGATTTCATAGTATTTTTTTTAATCTCCAATGAAAGTATCTTCATATATCTAGATATAGGGAACAGAGCCAATATGCCTTTAAAAGTGTAGGTGTTGATGACATAAAGAAATGTCAGAGAGATGGCTTGGATGCTAAATATAATTTGTTAGGTAAGAAAGAGAAGATAGGATCTCCATGTTTAACTTTTTCTAAAATATCATATTCCAGTATAATATTAGTATTCCAATATAATATCATGCTAGAAAGGCAAGCAGGGAGATATATAGTTGTCAATATTTATGGATGAGAAACAAAGGCTGTTGTTTTTTAATTAATATATATATATATAACAATAATACATTATATGAAGATCAAAAGAAATGTTAATACTATGTTTTATACATGGCAAAGTTATTAGTGAAATAATGATGGAAAAAACTACTGCAGAGAAAACTGAAATAAAATGGTTGAAAATATCAATACCTAGTGCAGGGGTAAGCAATCTGGGCTCTTTTATGACGCGTGGACTTCAACTCCCAGAATTCCTGAGCCAGCCATGCTGAGGGGAAAGGGAGAGGTTTCCAAGCCGAGCCATGCTGGCTCAGGAATTCTGGGAGTTGAAGTCCATGAGTCATAAAAGAGCCAAGGTTGCCTACCCCTGAAATTTCCTAGTGGAAGCAACGCTACAAGAGACTTTCTCATTTTTCATTGTAAAGTAATTGCTTGAAAACATAAATAAACCTACTTTCTCAAATATAATTTGGACTGAGAGACATTAAAATCCCTTCTTGGTAATAAAGCAAATTGGGATAGCCTCCTCATTTATTCCATTTATTTTCCCGCCTTTATTATTTTATAATAATGAAGGCAGCAACCATACACAGTACTCCTTCCTCCTTCCATTTTCCCCATAACAACAACCCTGTGGAATGAGTTGGGCTGAGAGAGAGGAACTGGCTCACCCAGCCAGCTCCTATGCCTAAGGCAGGGCTAGAACTCTTCCTCTCCTGGTTTGATGCCTTAACCACTAGACCAGTGGTTCTCAACCTTTTTAATGCCGTGACCCCAACCGATCGTAAGTCGAGGACTAAACCGGTCATAAGTCGAGGACTAAACCGGTTGTAAGTCGAGGACTAAACTGGTCGTAAGTCGAGGACTACCCAACCGGTCGTAAGTCGAGGACTTTCCCTGCTCGGGAGTGCCGCACATGCGTGGTTCCGCCCCCTGCGCTGGCCGAGGCATAGCTGGCAAGCGGCAGAGACGGAGCAGGCCGACCACCAGCTGGCCCAGCCCAAGGGAGGTAAGGCACCCATCGGAAAAGGGGGGGAAAAAAGGCGGACAAAAAAAATGGCGGACAGCCTTGCTTGGCGACCCCCATGAAATGGTCGATCGACCCCAAATGGGGTCCCGACCCACAGGTTGAGAACCACTGCACTAGACTAGCGGCTCCCAACCCTTTCTATACCCTGCACCCCTAAAATGCTTCTGATATATTCTTGCACCCCTTACAAAAGTTCGAAATAACAGCAACAGATTATGCATAGACACTATAATTTTGAAAACCCAAGTTTTCACACCCCCTGGAATATCGTCTCGCAGCCCCAGGGGGTGCGAGCACCCCTAGTTGGGGACCCCTGCCCTAGACCAAACTGGCTCAGTGAATTTAATGAAAATAAAAGAGTCCAATCTGATACAGTCTTGAGCCATTTGAGGAAGGACATAATATGCAGACGATAAATAAAAGAACCATGAATTTAATGAAGTTTAGTTTATGAAATAAGTTAAGGTTGTAGTTATGGGCTGAGAGTCTATGGGAGCAAGCACCTCTGAAAAATAAAAACAACGGTGATTTTGTGTATTCAATTTGTGTATTAAAATTGCACTGCTGAATGCATACTGTACGTTCACCCAAATGCATCAGAGTTTTGCAGCCTAGGTGGAGGCCTTTTGAATATGTCAAATGTCTTTGTTGTTGTTGTTAGTTGCGAAGTCGTGTGTGACCCATCGCGACCCCACGGACAACGTTCCTCCAGGCCTTCCTGTCCTCTACCATCTTCTGGAGTCCATTTAAGTTCACGCCTACTGCTTCAGTGACTCCATCCAGCCACCTCATTCTCTGTCGTCCCCTTCTTCTGTTGCCCTCGATCTTTCCCAGCATCAGGCTCTTCTCCAGTGAGTCCTTCCTTCTCATTAGGTGGCCAAAGTACTTGAGTTTCAACTTCAGGATCTGGCCTTCTAAGGAGCAGTCAGGGTTGATCTCCTCAAATGTCTAGCATAGACTTTATTTCTATTTTTTTCTTATTAAATTGCTTAAATGGTCTTTGTCGTGTATAAGAACAAAACTCTAGAGAATGAACACACAAAGCTCAGAGATGACATTCTATCCAAGCCCCTTAAAATAAAATGCATTAAAAAGACCTGTGTATCAGATGGTTTTTCTATTTTGCTTCCTGTGTTCTTACTAAATTGTCTTCATTTTTCTTATCCTCTATATTAAAACATAAACATTAATAAATTTGTATTTATCCTCCATGTGAAGTGCTATCCATTTTTGCTAGAAAGCCATTATCTGGATAACCCAGATTAATTTTATATTATTTCTATTATGGATATAATAATAATAATAATAATAATAATAATAATAATAATAATAATAATAATAATAATAATAATAATAATAATAATAAAAAAGCTGGTACCTTGGAGGTCATCTAGTCCAACCCCCTGCTCAGGCAGGAAACCCTATACCATTTCAGATAAATGGCTGTCCAGTCTCTTCTTAAAAACTTCCAGTGTTGGAGCATTCACCGCTTCTGGAGGCAGGTTGTTCCACTGGTTAATTGTTCTAACTGTCAGGAAGTTTCTCCTTAGTTCTATGTTGCTTCTCTCCTTGATTAGTTTCCATCCGTTGCTTCTTGTCCTGCCTTCAGGCACTTTGGAGAATAGCTTGACTCCCTCTTCTTTGGGGCAGCCCCTGAGATATTGGAACCCTACTATCATGTCCCCCCTCGTCCTTCTCTTCATTAAACTAGACATACCCAATTCCAGCAGCCGTTCCTTATATGCTTTAGCCTCCAGTCCCCTAATCATCTTTGTTGTTATGCAGCACTAATAAACTGTCTCTTCAGCTAAGCAATTTCAGACAAATGGCTGTCCAGTCTCTTCTTAAAAACTTCCAGTGTTGGAGCATTCACCACTTCTGGAGGCAGGTTGTTCCATTGGGGAGGCTAAAGCATATAAGGAACGGTTGCTGGAATTGGGTATGTCTAATGAAGAGAAGGATGAGGGGGGACATGATAGCAGTGTTCCAATATCTCAGGGGCTGCCCCAAAGAAGAGGCAGTCAAGCTATTCTCCAAAGCGCCTGAAAGCAGGACAAGAAGCAACGGATGGAAACTAATCAAGAAGAGAACCAACCTAGAACTAAGGAGAAATTTCCTGACAGAACAATTAATCAGTAGAACAACTTGCCTCCAGAAGTTGTGGTTGCTCCAACACTGGAGGTTTTTAAGAAGAGATTGGACAGCTATTTGTTTGAAATGGTATAGAGTTTCCTGCTTGAGCAGGGGGTTGGACTAGAAGACCTCAAAGGTCCCTTCCAACTCTGTTATTTGGTTATTCTGACTTTCAGGTCAGTCACTAGGAGCTTCAATCATATGGTTGAGTTTCAATTTTGACTCTTTTGGACTCTTTGGAAAGGAGGTGTAGATATTGTATTTCATTCTTTATCTCTCATTCTTGGAAACTACCTAACATTCTTCTAATTGGTTAGATCATTGTTTTTCAAACTTGGCAACTTTGAGACGTATGGACTTCAAGTCCCAGAATTTTCTAGCCAGCATTGCTAGCTGGGGAATTTTGGGAGTTGAAGTCTATGCATCTTAAAGTTGCTAAATTTGAAAATACCGGGTTAAATGCTCTCAAAGCTGTCATCACTTCTAGCTCCTTCTTGTTGTTCTACACAATCCTTCCTTTGTATATGCCAGGCTCCATGTAGTCTAATAGTCTACAAGGTCTTTCTTTAACTCACTAATAAATATTCTTTCTTTGTTGTGTACAAGTCTCAGAAATCATTTTGTAAGTTGCAAGTATTGTTTCTGTTTTTCTTGGCACACATGATCTGGTTGTTGCACAAAGCTACTCTCACCATTTTGGACATTAAGTTCAATGTCTTGCTTGTGGGTCAGAAATCCAACAAAAGCATTCCAGATGAATGGATGTTCAATCTGTGCTTGAAAGCCTCACATAGAAGGGAGCCCACTTCTTCCTTGGGTAAAAATTCAACTTTTTTTCTAACATACAGTTGGAACCTGCCTTCATATAATTTAACATTATTATTCTCTGTTCTGGAATGGTGTTTCCAGGAAATCTTCTCATTCCAGAGACCAAGAGCAACATCACATTTCTAGCTACTGGAGAAGCTCCTATTCATTAACTGCAATCAATCTGGACCGCTTTAAACAGAAGGATTTCCCAGAAAACTTCACCAGCTTGAATAGTAAAAAACATTAAAAACTATAGGAATAAGGTCAGAAAACTGCCAAACTCAAGAGTAGCTGTTAACCAACAACATACTGGCTATTGCATAAAAATTCAAAGATTTAAATAGAATAATACACATGGTAGTCTAAAACCTTTGGCTGCGTGGAGTGCATAGGGCATTACATAACATTGGGCAACAGGCCTAGTTGTTACTGCATTATCTGCAAGCAGGAAGAGAACAGAATCTTTGCCTTTTATACTTCTGCCATACTTAAATAATTTAAAAAAAAAAAGATAAATGTTTATCAATTTAAAATTATAAATCCTTAGGCCAAGATAAATAAAAAGGTCAGTAGTGAAGCGTGTTCTTTGTTGGCTCCTCATCTTAAGTGTGCTGATGGCAGCATTTCATGTTTAATCAGGGTCAAAGCTCATCCACAATTTGGGCTAAGAGGTTGGTAAATAGGGAGCAATTGAGAAAGGTTCTTGGGGTAAACCAATGAGGTAGACTACTTAGTAGGAGCTTAGTTCTTTGTGGACCCTTAAATTAAAAAATCCACATGGGATGTCTCAAAACCAACAAAACATAGATATTAAGCAAAAAAGCCACAGATTCTTAATACAAAAGGAGGATTGGCAGGAAAGTCAATAAGCCAGTGGCTCAGCTAGCAATGCTGCATGCATGCTTCAGTTAACATCAAGTTCATCTTGACTGCTTCTTCCAAGCTCGTCATAATTTTGAAATACTCTTTTCCCTTCCTCTCCATTCCTATTATGAAAATGAAGAAAGGGACAAGGGATTCCATATAACATTCCATGAGTAGACAGTTGATGGAGAATAGGTCAAGGTTATCTTCTTCAAATATCTGAAGAGTTATGTGTTATATAATATACTAGCTGTACCCGGCCACGCGTTGCTGTGGCTCAGTCTGATTAAATGGAAAAGAAAGAAAACAGAAAGCGCACATTTCTAATATGTTTAATTTCACAATGCTTGTGGGTATACAATATTTTTTGTTGTTCCATTGTCTGTGCATCAATTCCAACGCAATGTCACACGAAATAATTAAATCAAAATGAAAATAAATCGAAATCTATGAAAGTTCAATTTAACAATGCAATCGGAAACATTAAAATGGAATCGTAAAATTGGAAATTTGGAAATCGTAAATGGATCGTAAATCGGAAACATTGAAATGGAATCGTAAAATCGTAGCGTGTGTTGCTTTTACGTCCAACAGATGGCGCTGTTTTTCAAAAAAGCATGTTTTTACCTGTCACAGGTGTGACATCTATATAATATAGGTATATAAAAACACGCACATATTCGAATGCAACGTTGTGTCAAAATTTCAAAGCAATCGGTGAAGAACTTTTGGAGATTTAAGATTTTGAACAAAGAAACATTTACATTTTTATTTATATAGATTACATATCATATCTCCACTATTATTTTCTCTGCTTGAGTCTGAACAAACTCACTTCTCTCAATCTCACTTTATATCTGCCAGTCCCTGAATATCTGTCTCTTCACACCATCCACTTGTCTATTTCTTTTTCTTTACACATAGTGCCCAAAACTAAACACTCAAGGTAGGAATTGACCAGAGCAAAACAGAGCAAAGTACAGTTCACTTGATACAGTCTAAAATGATATTTGAATTTTTCCAATTATGTCACACTTCACATTCTTATTCTTATATACACTAAAATACATACCCAGAATAAATGCTATCCGTTTCCATAGTGTCATTTTAGGCAACTTTTCCTGTACCATTATATGTTTATTATTCTTTCTACAGGTGCATTTCCTCTAAACAAACTTGTAACTTCATCCTTGATATCAAACTCCTGAAAAAGGATCAAAAGATCTCCAGGTAAGTTTACTTACTTGTGTCAGTTACTGTATAGCGGAATCCTATAACCTCATCTTAACCCCATGGAGTCTATAAGACCAGAAACTATCACAAGTAATACAAATGTTTGAGTCAATGCAATTAAACATTTTCCTGACTTTTTTCACAGCCCTTTATTTTTATATTTTCTTTGGAACAGTTCCTCTGTTCCCTTACTGAAGTTAACAGGATAATTTGTTCCTACATGTTTTCATTAATTCTCCATGATGTGTATAGAGGATGGCCATTTCCCATTTCTTTCTGCAGTGACCCTATTCCTTCTTTGATATTTTTTATCGATTTTTTTATTTTGAAGATTCATATGCTGCACTGGTTGCCAGTGGCCTTCCGGGTGCGCTTTAAGGTGTTAGTTACCACCTTTAAAGCGCTTCATGGCATAGGACCCGGTTACCTCCGAGACCGCCTTCTGCCGCAGATTCCCTCCCACAGACCGGTACGCTCCCACAGAGTGGGTCTCCTCAGGGTGCCGTCGGCCAAGCAATGTCGGCTGGCGACCCCCAGNCCCTCAAGACATGGCTCTTTCAGCAAGCGGACCTGACCTAGGGAGGATTTTATACTGGGTTCATTTTAAGGAATTTGGAAGACACAACTTTAAAATTCGGTTTAATTCGGTTTTACAGGGGGGGATTGTATATATGCTTTTGTTTTAAATATGTTGTGCGCCGCCCTGAGTCCCGCTGGGAGAAGGGCGGCATATAAATAAAATAAAATAAATAAATAAATAAATAAATTAAATTAAATAAATATGGCCACACATTTTAAAGGACATCTCTGGACTCTCTGTCAAGTTGTCCCCAAGATGTCTGAAATCTTCTCTCAGTGACCTGGGTTGCATTCACTGCAGCCATTGCGAGAGAGGCTCCCTGCACTGATAAGGGATGAAGCAGTCAACCTTCCTCAATTCTACTCTATCTCTTCCCAAATGGCTTGACCATGTTAGTTCTGGGTGAGGACAAGGAAAGCCAGCCTAGCAACCCAAAGCAGTTCTTGTGTCTTATGTGAGGCCACTAGGGCAGACATGTCAAACACAAGGCCCGGGGGCCAGACTCACGAAGTGGTTTCATGTGGGCCGCGAAGCCATCCTGGAAACAGTGAGGGAATGGCCCCCGCTGCCTTGGCCCTGGCCCAGGCCGGCCGGGAGCCAATGTACAATTTTCTGGTGGCCATCTTGGCACTTGCCCCAGTGGACCATGCCTTGGCACTTGCCCCGGTCCCACCCCTTTCTGCCAGAGACCCTCAGTTCTGTCCCACTCCTGCCCAGGCCCCCATAGGCACCCTTGACGCGAATGATGTAGCCTACTGGGTGGCCACGCCCACCCAGTAGGCCACACCCACTCCATCCACGCCCACCCAGTAGGCTGCACACACTCTGGCCACACCCACCCGGCTCCCCCAAGGCAACCGCAATGTTGATGTGACCCTCAGTGAAATTGAGTTTGACACCCCTGCACTAGGGAGTTTCAGCGGCCTTGGGAAGGGAAGGGAAGGGAAGGGAAAGGAAGGGAAAGGAAGAAGGGAAGAAACCAGGCATTGACAGGAATCCCTGCCAATGGAACACCCTCAGCCCCCTGGAGTTCATGTGTCTCAAATGGCAAAAACAGATGTTTTCCAATTTTGAATTTTTTTGGCAGCCCAATAAAGGATAAGAAGGTGTGGCAGTGCTTTGGAAACAGCGCCTCTCTGGAAGCAGGGCCAAACCCCATGTAGAAATGACAACCTGCTAACAACTAATCAAGATAAACAGCATAAAACAATACCCACACAAGTACACAAATTTCCATACCAATATACAATATTTCCACCCATTTCAGCATCAAAAGTTTAGGGAACTGAAAGCGACATATGTTCTGCAATAGTTCCATCAAGTAATCTAGCTAGACTTGTTACCAGGGTATTCCAGTTCAAAACCATAAGTCTACATTTTGTTTTGGCCACTATGTCTCCCTTCCCACCCCCAGCAAAAGTCCCATAGCCTGCAAATACATATATGTAAGACATATGGAGACACCACGCAACATAGCTGCAATGCTACACCACACAAAATCTGGCTATAAAAATATATATCAAAGTATAATGAGGTCAATTGTTTCTATTCCAGGCAGAACATTTAGGAATCTACAGAAATTCATGGTTCCAATGGGAACCAAACAGAAGAGCTCAGACAGGTTAGCAATGCAGCAGAGTCATCTGTGGAAGAATTAACAGTGTGATAATGGTGGCTGATAATGGTGAAGCCTCACTCCATAAGGAGCATTGCATAAAAAGTGGCCAGGATCTGATTAACCCAATTATGCCAGCCATTTTCACACTGTTAACCTGCCCCCACCTCTCAGCCGCTGCACTGCAGCAGATCATTGTGGTGATGTAAGCAGGGCCATCTTATTCAAGGTACCTTGATCTTAATAACAAAGCTGGAGAGAAGCCCTGGAAAGAGACTGCATTAGAAATCCGAGCAAGGTTGTCTCCTCACAGTTTGGAGATTGGATAGGCATGCCTACCATCTGCTGGAATCCTACATATTTTTATAAACCTGAGCTCCCCATGGCCTGCTAGATCCTCTCTAATAGTCCAAATCTGTAGATGAGACAGGACAGTTCAAACAGCTTGTCTTCCTTCTGCCCTGGAAGACCACTTTGAGAACCTAAACGAGCAAGGTCTTACTTCCAATAGATCAGGTTTTGCAGAACAGCAATGGAACCTATTCTGTGGCAGCTTTTCTTTCTACCGTCTATGTCCTAACAAACTGGAATTCTAATCCTTGCTTGAGTATGATGGCTTTCTGTTTTACAACCACTAAATGTCAATTGTCCATGTAGAATTTTATGTGTTTGAACCCTAGGCTGGACTGTGATTAGCTCGCCTATCAATTCTACCACACATGCCTTTAATAATACTTGAATTACCTACAGTAGTGGCCAAAATTGTGGAAACTTTTTGGGAAAAGTGTACAGTAGAAATGCCACCTTTGGTTAAGTTTCTACCAATTTTTCTTCTCATTTCTTTATAGCTGTAGCCTTGTTCACTTAATAATACTAGTTTACATCGCTTTCTCGGCAACCAGTCAACTCTTTGCACAATGACTTTAATTTTATTACGTTTTACAAGCTCACTCAATGAAAGAACACAAAAAAACCCCAAACAACTTGATAGCGATCACATAACACACTGACAAATGTCCTCCTCTCAGCTTCAATACATGACATCAATAACGGAATCCTACTGTGATCTGATTGGCTTATTGCCAAAACAAGATGACACCTGATTGGCTCTCTAAACACTTATACTCATTGGCTACAATCGGATGAAGGAAAGCTACCTGATATCAACCTACGCAAGTTGTACTTCCTTTTTCTGGTTATTTGGCTATAACTTTTCACAGAATACAGTACAGATAATTGAACAAATTTTGTTCAATTACATTCTTGATTAAATTATCTTTCCATTGATATATAATTTTATGGTACTACTAAAGAAAAGTGGTGTTATTAGCCATCAAACCTCAAAAATACACTTTTCCCAAAAGGTTTCCACAATTTTGGCCACTACTGTAAATTACTATATCATACTTTTGGGACAGTAAATGACAACTACTATTCCTCACAGTTTTTCCCATTGACAAGTCAGGTGGCCTTGAGATTATGTCTTCATGTAGCCCCAATAGTAGAAGAGCCCTGGTGGTGCAGCAGTTAAAGTGCAATCCTGCACTTTATTCTGCCCACTGCCTGGAGTTCAATCCTGACTGGCTCAAGGTTGACTCAGCCTTCCAGCCTTCCGAGGTCAGTAAAATGAGGACCCAGATTGTTGGGGGCAATATGCTGACTCTGTAAACTGATTAGAGAGGGCTGTAAAACTCTGTGAAGTACAGTATATAAGTCTAAATGCTATTGCTAGTAGACTTCAACGTCATAGAATGTTACAGGAAACTAGGATCCAGGGAGCAAATATGACTTTCAGTTCTGGCTCACTCATTCTGTTTTGCCACATTGTAGTTCTCATTATGAAAACTGGGCTAAACTCATTATGCTAAGCACTATATAGGAGCTGGAATTGGGAGCTTGATTAAGTACTTCCTATCCCTTCCACTCTAAATGATTGCGATGATACATTGCACTTTTTCTTCTAACACTTTTAGAAAGCTTTGCCTCAGATAAAAAGGTGCGTTGGGCATCTAAGCAATGTCCCTGGAAATTAAAGGCAGCAGAGTATGTACCATTATTTCACTCAGGTGCAATCACCATTAAGCAGTAATTTGTTTTTTTATGATAAAACCCTACTGGGTTAGACAAAGTCTTACCTAATACAACAATCTCACTCCATAATAGCCAATGACGCCTGTAAGAAGCCCAAAAGAAATATATGCCTACAACAACAGTCTCCCACATTCACATCAAAGCAACTTATACTGAGAAGCAGAGTATCTTTGACCTCTGAGCATGAGCAGTAGACTCTTCATGGTTATTATTTTGCGTATCATAGTGTGATAAAAAAACATTGCTATAGCTCTATAGAAA
Organism: Protobothrops mucrosquamatus; assembly: GCF_001527695.2. Classification (NCBI taxonomy): domain Eukaryota; kingdom Metazoa; phylum Chordata; class Lepidosauria; order Squamata; family Viperidae; genus Protobothrops; species Protobothrops mucrosquamatus. The sequence continues at coordinate 1,035 of NW_015393771.1, read as the reverse complement.
ATTTTGATTAACTGAATATGATAAATCAACTAAGGATATACATTTATTATAATAGGCTAACTTGCAGAAATACAAACGCTGATACAATAATGTCACAGTATAACTTCATTACAATAATACAATAATAGATAAAAGAGATAAAATACATTTGCAGATTTATTTTCAATTAACGGCAAGTAATTTCATAATGAAGGTTACAGGAAACAATTTGCCAGGTAGACTAATGTTAAGGTGACCAACTTTTTTACAATGAAAAGGAGGACACAAATAAACTGAAGAAAAAAATATCATAAATAAAAGAAACATTTTATTCATTGCAACAATAATACAGTGAAACTTTGCATGTGCAAAGTTTGCCAGCCGGGTGTTTTGGCGCGCTCAGCAGCAATTCCTATTGGCTTTTGAAAGCCAATAGCGGGAGTAGCACAGCTCATGCAAAAGTTGAAAAAAACCATCAAAAAAAGTTGCCGGAACGCCGTTCTGAGCGTTCTGTGAGAAAAAAAAGCCCTGCAGATTAGTCTTCAAATATCGAAAAGGAGAACATGTAGGAGGACACTTTTCGAGGGAGGACAGAACTTACAAAAGGAGGATTGTCCTCCCTAAAGGAGGACGGTTGGTCACCTTACTAATGTGAGAGTATCCAACTGAACCTTAATTTGAAATGACAGTAATAAAGACAGGGGAACTTTATCAAACTCCAAGCTGATTTAGTCCAAGGTCTTATTCAAACCAAGATTTCTTTCCAGCTCTGTTATTCTGTTATTCAGGAGCTGATTTACACAAGGCCAATGTTAGATTTGGAACTAGTTAATTCTGCCAGCACGTAAAGATCTTGGAATAAGTACATTGCTTTCAGATCATCTACAATCGTAATCCTGGAAAGAACGTTTGAGATCATCTAATTTAACAGCTTGCTGTCAGAACATCAATCCAGTCTGTATTTGAAAATCTCAGTTGAAGGAAAATTTTCCCTTTTATGTGGCAGCCTGAAGAATTGGGCTTAAAGACCACTCATCACGCTGGCCCTTTTCTGAA
>NW_015393770.1:23270-27639 GCF_001527695.2 Protobothrops mucrosquamatus | reverse complement strand
AGGCTGAAAGGGGCAGGTGGTGGTGGTTGCTGGTGGTGGTGTCATAATCCGAAATGCAATTCGGATTGCCCTGCAGAGTGTGGCGATGGTAGGCTGGTTCAGAAGCCGGATGGATAGATGGATGGGTAGATAGATGGGTAGATAGATAGATGGGTAGATGGATGGATGGATGGATGGATGGATGGATGGATGGATGGATGGATGGATGGATGGATGGATGGATAGATAGATAGATAGATAGATAGATAGATAGATAGATAGATAGATAGATAGATAGATAGATAGATAGATAGATAGATAGATAGATAGATAGATAGATAGTGGGATAAAAACCCACTGCAATGTATTCAGCAAAGAAGTTCAGCAAACTTTTCATTTGCATGGTGACTGTGACCTTAGCTATACTGTAGACTAGAATTCCTGTGTGTGTGTTTGTGTGTGTGTGTGTTTGTGTGTTCAAAATTGGCTTTGGGAATTCCCAAAAATACATATTCTGTTCTATTCCCCCCTCCTCTTACTTCCCTGATCTTCCTGCTTGCCCAAACCTTTCAGAAAGTTGGGCCTCCAGAATCTAATGTTCATTTAGAAATCTGAAGCCGTGGCTACACCAGGGAACTTCCATCTGGCCAGCTGGGCTTGGAGGCAGACAAATGACCACGTGGGGTGGATGTGGTGAAGTTGGCAAAGCAAAGCAGATTGTGGGCTCCCTCCTCAGGTCTGGATGCACAAGAGTGCAAAAGCCGTATCTTGGGCTCAGTTGGAGCAATCAACCCAATCTAACTTTGTGACATCTGGACTGCAGCATTTCCCAGCCTTTGGTGGGGATGCCAGTTCCAAAGGGCGTCTGTCTCTTTGTGTGTATCATTCCTCACTTGCGTGTATCATTCCTCACTTCCTGATCTCCCCCCTTCAGAATAGGATGCCTCTGTTGCGGCCCAGCTGGCCATCTGTTTCCTTTGGCGGGATGACTCCATTATGCAAGGTTGGCTGGATGGCTGTGCATTAGGACTGATTGGATTGTGGTTCTCAGTTTACACCATCTTCTTTCCAGAGACCAACAAGATGTCATTAGGCCAAGGGGAAAGAATGATCAGGCCAAAGAGAAACCACTCTTTTCTCTGGTGGAAGAGGGTTGGGCAGTTTCCCTAGCCCCGTGGTGGCAAACCTATGGCACGGGTGCCAGAGGCGGCACTCAGAGCCCTCTCTGTGGGCACGCGCGCCCTCGCCCCAGTCCTAGGCCTTCAGCTGAGTTTTATAAAACCTTTTCGCTTTAGGCCTCTGCCGCCGTGTACAAAAAAAAAAAAAGGTTCAATCAATCAGTCAATTTCAACTTCTCGCGGGAAAAAAAAGATCTTGCAAAGTTGGAATTGATTGATTGAACTTTTTAGTCCCACCCAGTCTGCCGTTACCACCGCAGCCACCCCCACCCAATGGGCCACACCCACCCGGCACCCGACGATGCATAAGTGGGTTTTGGGTTGCAGTTTGGGCACTCGGTCTCTAAAAGGTTCGCCATCACTGGTCTAGCCCTACTGATTAGTTAGTGTAATTTAACAGAATAGCAGAGTTGGAAGGGACCTTGAAGGTCTTCTAGCCCAACCCCCTGCTCAAGCAGGAGACTCTATACCATTTTGGACAAATGGCTGCCCAATCTCTTCTTTAAAACCTTCAGTGTTGGAGCACCCACAACTTCTGGAGGCAGGTTGTTCCACTGGTTAATTGTTCTCACTGCTAGGAAATTTCTCCTTAGTTCTAGGTTGCTTCTCTCCTTGATTAGTTTCCATCTGGTGCTTCTTGTCCTGCCTTCTGGTGCTTTGGAGCAGAGGTCCCCAACCTTTTGGGCACCAGGGACCGGTTCGGTGGAGAGGTTTTTCTGCAGACCAGAGAGAGTGTGGTTTTGTGTGATGCCTGCATCTCGCAGATGGGGCTTTGCTTGTTTGTGCGGACCAGTTGCTGGCATGCTGCGGCCCGGTACCAGTCCATGGACCAGGGGTTGGGGACCCCTGCTTTGGAGAATAGGTTGACCCCTCTTCTTTGTGGCAGCCCCTTAGATATTGGAAGACTGCTATCCCTCGTCCTTCTTTTCATTAAATTAGACATACCCAATTCCTGCAACTGTTCTTTATATGTTTTAGCCTCCAGTCCCCTAATCATTTATACCTTTTTGAGAAGGAACTTCCAGTGACGAATTCAATGGGAACACATAGACCAACATAACCTTCTCCAGATCTCTTGGGGTTACAGCTTCCAACATTTTCAGCCCTCACTGCTGGCCAACGATCCTGAAAAAATGTAATTCTAAACTCACTTGAAGACCAGTTGGGAAAGACGGGTGCATAAAATCCCTTTTTCAACAGAAATCCTCCTCCTGGTTTTTGAAGCCAAGGAAACCGACTGACCAAGCTTTGTCAATTTCACTTCTGCAAAGAAGGGGCCTGACTAATAGGGAAAGTCCTGGCTTTTCTTTTGTGATAGCTCTTTGCATGTTTTGAGGACTGCATAAGACAGCTGGGCTTGCCAAGGCTGGCCCAGAGATAGCTTGTTTGCTCAATCGCACAGGAAAGTTGAATCAAAGGATGGAAGCAAGCGTTTCAAAATCTACTGTCCCAGTTGAGATACAGAAATTATATTGTGTATTTAATTGGGACATTACACTTGAAGACGACCATCCAAGCACAATTCCAGAGGGGGGAGAATATTATGTAATTCAAGCTTGCGTGTATCTTTCCTCAATCCGTGGCTCCTTCTAGGAGAATTTGGCATCATGCATTATCTTGCACGCTTGTATTTTCTGCCATGTAATGCAGCTGGCACGCTTTTCTGGCAGGAAAAAAAAAATAGCCTTGACAATTACAGGGTTCTGTTGGTAGGGAAAGAGAAAGCAGAAGAGTCCTGGTAGAAGGAGGCTAAAAATATAAACATGGAAGACCTCATAAATAGAGAAGTCCTGATGACGTTGAATAAACAGGCTTGTCACAATCATAATTACAGGGCCAAGAATGGGTGGAGATAAGGCAGAAGAAGAAAAACAAACTGATATAACTATCTGGATTTTGCAGAAGAGCTGATGGATTTTCTTGGGCAGAAGTGAATTTCAGTCTGGAGATTGAAACCCACCTTAGTGTTGTGACAGACAGTCATTTTTCTAAAATTCTCCCCTCCCTGAAAAAGGTTTTGTCTACCTTATTCTTGGGAGGTCCACGAGAATTTGTTAGGATGTTCTTGAGCTCACTTGATTGTTGAAGGTAGCAGAAAACACCATTGCTGGAATTGCTGGTGTGCTGATATCTGTTTCTAGCCTCCAAACACCTCTCTGATCACCCAGATCAGGGGTAGGCAACCTTGGCTCTTTTATGACTGGTGGACTTCAACTCCCAGAATTCCTGAGCCAGCCATGCTGAGGGGAAAGGGAGAGGTTTCCAGGCTCAGCCATGCTGGCTCAGGAATTCTGGGAGTTGAAGTCCACAAGTCATGAAGGGGCCATAGTTCCCCCATGTTAACTTAGGAATTCTGGGAGTTGAAGTCCACAAGTCATGAAGGGGCCATAGTTCCCCCATGTTAACTTAGGAATTCTGGGAGTTGAAGTCCACGAGTCATAAAAGGGCCAAGTTTGAAGACCCCTGGTTTAAATATTTAAATATTTTTTCCTCACGGTCACGTGATCAACATTCAGGCATTTAGGCAGGGGTAGGCAACCTTGGCTCTTTTATGACTCGTGGACTTCAACTCCCAGAATTCCTGAGCCAGCCATGCTGAGGGGAAAGGGAGAGGTTTCCAAGCTGAGCCATGCTGGCTCAGGAATTCTGGGAGTTGAAGTCCACGAGTCATAAAAGAGCCAAGGTTGCCTACCCCTGGCATAGGTGGATGAATCTTTGTAAATGTAGAAGGGCTGGCTGAGCCTGTGGTTGGGGTCAAAAGAGGAATCAGCCTAGAGTCTCTACATAGCCACAAACAAAATCCAACCCCTCTTGAACCTTATCTAACGCCAAGATAGTGCTAACCATTAGTTGAGTAGATTCTTGTGAGAAGGCATGATTAGTAATCAATCCGTTTAATTGGATTTTCACTTGTGGTCCTGATCTTTCATATCTACTCAACGGTTAACACTACCATGGCATTAGATAAGGGTCAACAGAATCCAAGAGGGGTTGGACTTTGTTTGTAGCTATATAGAGACTCTGGGTTGATTTCTCTTTTGACTCCAACCCCAGGCTTAGCCAGTCCTTCTCCTCCACTAAATTAATGGAAACCAAGAGAGTCAAAGAAAGAGGATTACCCAGAGATGGTGATGATATGCATCATTTGGCCTACTTGAGAAGTCAAAGCAAAAGCACCCTACACCAGGGGTCTTCAAACTTGGCAACTTTAA
>NW_015393770.1:20509-22432 GCF_001527695.2 Protobothrops mucrosquamatus | reverse complement strand
ACTTGAAAATGTGTGGACTTCAACTCCCAGAATTCCCCAGCCAGCATGGCTGGCTGAGGAATTCTGGGAGTTGAAGTCCACTAGTCTTAAAGTTGCCAAGTTTGAAGACCACTGCCCTACACCATATCTAAAAATATCATTGAAGGCACCTCAAAAAATCCTGCTACAAGTAGCTCTCCTGGTTTCTATGTGGACCTTTCACGGAAGGATTGTTGAAGATGTTTGCTCTTCTCTTTCTCTTTCCCAAGATCCTTGTTTAGTTTTTGGTTCTAGCCTACAGCCCTAGAATTTCCTGGCTATCACCCCATCTAAGTACTAACCAAATAAAAACATCGTTTGGATTGCCCACAATTTGTAGCGTTGTAACATGGAGAATAAACCTGGTGTTTTGCACATGTCTTACTTACCCCTGTTTGGTTTCCCTTCAGGAAGAGGGTCGCTGCTTTCTCTTGACCATGTGCCCCAACACTTGCGGGCCTCCTGGCTCCCAGAACTCTTCCACTGCAAGGAAACTCTGTGTCCAGTTGCTGCTTCTGGGGTCTCTCCTGCCCACCTGGCTAGGTAAGTAAGAGGAGCATCACGGACTTGCCGTCTTAATTTTTCCCTTCCCGGTTCCAAGTTTGATTTGGTTAAGGATGACGTAGATCTCCTTATATTTCTGGAATTGTTGGATGATACCAATAAAGGCGAATATTTGTAGCTCAGGGTTGAAATGAAGGGTCCTTGGTGCTCTCTGAGCTTGGTTGTTTTCTTGCAGACGTTTCCTTACCCAAACTAGGTAACATCATCAGTGTTCTGATGCACTGGTGATGTTAACTAGTTGGGTAATGAAGCATCTGCAAGAAAAGAACCAAGCTCAGAGAGCACCAAGGACCCCACAGTCTTCTGCCTCCTCGTCCTCCACTCCGCAAACCCCCCTCCCTTCTAGTACTGATGATGCTACCTAGTTGGGTAATGAAACATCTGCAAGAAAACAACCAAACTCAAAAACCGCCACCATCACCACCTCCTCCTCCTCCTCCCACTCTACTCTCTTCTAGCACTGATGATGTTATCTATAACATAATGAAGTGTCTGCAAGAAAACAAGCAAGCTCAGAGAACACCAAGGACCCTACAGTCCTCCTCCTCCTCCTCCTCCTCCTCCTCCTCCTCCTCCTCCTCCTCCTCCTCCCACTCTACTCTCTTCCAGCACTGATGATGTTACCTAGTTGGGTAATGAAGCGTGTGCAAGAAAACAAGCAAGCTCAGAGAGAGCCCAGGACCCCTCACTGTTAAAGTATAATGGTCTGTGGGAATGATCTGGGAAGAGAAAAAGAAGAGACAACCTGTGTGTATCCCTACTCACAGAAGGTGGGAGAGCAGGGGAAATGTTTCAGAAAGGACCCTCCCCAGTTTTCCAGAGAGTAAAAGGACTCAGTTAGCAACTGCCGTGACAACTGTAGCAAAAAGGTCATCAAAAAGGTTCTGTAGGCTAGAACCGAAAGCTAAACGAGGATATTGGGAAAGGGAAAGAGAAGAGCAAACATCTTCAACAATCCTTCCGTGAAAGGTCCACATAGAAACCAGGAGAGCTACTTGTAGCCGGATTTTTTAAGGTGCCTTCACTGACATTTTTAGATATGGTGTGTAGGATGCTCACTTAACAACCACCTTACTTAGCAACGGAAATTCTGGCCCCAATTGTGGTCATCCCCGTGATAGTGAACACATTTCCTCTCCACTCCCAGGGGGAGAGCCTTCTCTGTCGGAGCACCCACCCTCTGGAACGAGCTGCCCCCAGAGATCCGGGTGATCCCGGATCTCCCCTCCTTCCGCCGCGCCCTTAAGACCTGGTTATTTCAGCAGGCAGGACTGGCCTAGGGGTATTTTAAAGGGGTTTTAAATTAAATTTTTAGTAGAAGCGGCCAAATTTAAATATTTA
>NW_015393770.1:14662-19492 GCF_001527695.2 Protobothrops mucrosquamatus | reverse complement strand
CGGTTGTGTGATTTTTTATTTTTTTTTAATCATCATTTTCTGTTTGGCTGCTCTATATTGTTCAGATGTGGGCACAATTCCTCTAGACTTCAGGCTATCTCTTATTGGGGATTTTGGTGTCAAAAGTCCAGTCTGAACAGAACCATGGTCCCTCCAGAAGAAGGTCTACACTTCAAGGCTGGATGCCCCAAAGCAGAAAGTCAGGTGTGTCTTAAACACCTTTTGTTGAGCAAGCCACAATGGGTTTGCTTTGTGCAGCACACTACATTGTAAATAAGAGTTCACAAACCACAGTGTCTGGCTGGGCATGAGCTGTAAATGACATGAAATAGGGGGTGTCTGAGCATTCTGCATGAACCAGCCAACCTTAGCTGAGCAGGAGTGCAAAAGGTGGATTCTTAGTTTGTGGTGCACCATGGGTGATGGGATACACCTAGCTTGCACCAGAAACTCAGATGAGCCGTGATGGCACAGTGGTTAGACTACAGTACTGCAGGCTACTTCTGCTGACTGCCGGCTGTCAGCAGTTCGATCCTGACCGGCTTAAGATTGACTCAGTCTTCCATCCTTCTAAGGTTGATAAAATGAGGACTCAGATTGTTGGGGGCAAATAGGCTGACTCTGTAAACCGCTTAGAGAGGGTTGTAAAAGCACGGTGAAGCGGTATATAAGTCTAAGTGCTCTTGCTCTCAATGGAGACTGCCAATGGCCAAGGGAACGCCAGAGAACGAGGCTTCGTCCCCAAAGCTTGCCTCTGGTTTCTGCCAGTCACCCGGAAGTGAAGTCTTTGCTTTGTGTTGTGTTGTGTCCTCTTCCCTTCAGGAGCCGTGGAAATCAAGGTCTCCGAAGACCCCGTGGTGGCCCTCGTTGGCCATGACGCTATTCTCCACTGTTCCTTCTCGCCGGAGGCCAATTTCAGCCTGAACGACCTCAGCCTCTTCTGGCAGGTGACGGACACCAACCAGCTGGTGCATGGCTTCACGGAAGGTCAGGAGCAGCCAGCGTACCAGGGCAGCACTTATGCCAACCGCACCGCCCTCTTCTATGACCAGCTGGCCCTCGGCAACATGTCCCTGCTGCTGCGCCGAGTGCAGATCTCCGACGAAGGGAGCTTCACCTGCTTCGTCAAAGTGCGGGACTTCAGCCGGGCAGCTGTTACTCTGCAAATGGCAGGTGAGCTTCAAGCAAGGTGAGGGGTCAGGTTGGTTCTCGAACCACAGGTTGTCCTCCACTTACAACCGTTTGTTTTAGCGGCCGCTCGAAGTTACAACGGCACTAAAAAAAAAGCGACTTAATGACCGTTCTTCACACTTGTGACCCTTGCAGCGTCCCCATGGTCACGGGATCAAAATTGGGATGCTTGGCAACTGGCTCGTGTTTACGACAGCTGCAGGTCTCCTTTTGCGACCTTCTGACCAGCCAAGTTAGTGAGAAGCCAGATTCGCTTAACAACCGGGTTAACAACTTAACAACTGCAGTGAGTCGCTTAACAACAAGAAAAATAGTAAAATGGGGCAAAACTTACTTAACAAGGGTCTCGCTTAACACTTAGCAACATAAATTTTGGGCTCAATCGTGGTCATAAGGCAAGGACCACCCGTGCTGATGTTTTAAGGGACCGCTGTGTAGAAAGTCAACTGCAAGCTTCTCTGCTGTCAGTGAGGAGACCGCCTTCCTCACCAGACCAGAGAGATGCTGTTGAAAAGAAGATCAGAAAATCTCTGTTCTGCCAGACCAAGAATATATCGGTAGTCCTTGACTTATGGCCTTAATGGAACCTGCCCATTAAGGTCATAACAGCAACATCAATAGCACTTAAGACTTACATACTGCTTCACAATGCTTTACAGCCCTCTCTAAGTGGTTTACAAAGCCAGCATATTTGCCCCCAACAATCTAGGTCCTCATTTTACCATGCTCGGAAGGACGGAAGGCCGAGTTTACCTTGAGCTGGTCAGGATCAAACTGCTGGCAGTGGGCAGAGTTAGCCTGCAGGACTGCATTCTAACCCCTGCGCCACTGGGGATTCCCACAACATAAGTTGTGAGATCTTAAAACGGGTTATCCCCATGACCGACCTGATCTTATGACCTTTGTAGTGATATTGTTAACAAGGCCCTGGTGGTTAAGCCAAACCATTGTTTGTTGTGGGTCAGTTTTGTCAAAAATCAGACGTAAAAGCCAATTTGGGGCAGAAACATTGTGAAATGCAGTCACAGGATTGCAGGGGATGAAAACAGCTGCAAGTGTCGAGTGTTTGGGCATGTCTGGGAGCGAGGGGTGGCTGTCAGAACTTTGGAAATGGTCGTGAGTGCTCCCAGGGAGATCTGTTGTGACTTTGAATGGTCATTAAGGGACGGTCATACGTCAAGGACAACCTGTGTTGATTCCAAATAGGGAATTGTTCAGTTGCTGGAATTCTTCTAAAAGTCCACCTGTTTGTTTCATAAATCTTGCTAAAGAGAACTCTTGTTTGAGGATTTAGGCAAGCTGCCAAAGAAACAGACAGTGAAAATCTCTCTGAATCTGAGTCCCAAACAGTCATTAAGCAAAGTTTGCTAGGTTGCTGAGGGTCAGGCCAAGTGATCGTTAGGTAAGTGATGTGGGAGGACCAATTATAACTCATTTTTTTCCATTGTAGCTTGGGATGGTTGCTAATTAAAGGACTGCAAATTGAGGGCCTCCTGTATTGCTGTGGGTTTGGTCATGAACCATCCCTGATCCGTTCTTCTCCTGTTTTAGCTGTCTACTCCAAGCCGAACATGAATTTGGAACCCAGCAAGAATCTGAAGCCGGGTGACCTGGTCAAAGTGAGGTGCCACAGCTTTTCGGGGTACCCTGAAGCTATTGTGCTCTGGCAAGATAGCCACGGCAACAACATCACTGAGAATATCACCACCTCCCAGGTGGCCAATGAGCAGGGCCTCTTTGATGTCCAGAGTACCCTCCAGGTGCTGCTTGAACCTAACAGCACCTACAGTTGCCTGATCAAGAATCCTTTGCTTCAACAGTTGACCCACGCTTCCGTCACCATCACAGGTCTGTGCCTTGCAGGGACAGGGTGATGTCTGGGATAGTCAATGAGTAGGGGGTCTTTACTGGGTGTTCTGGGATGCAGGGTAGACTTAGCTGGAACTGCAGACGTCTGTGGAATAAAGAGTGGAGTAGAGGAGTGGAGTGGAATAGAATAGAATAGATTGTAGAATAGAATAGATTGTAGAATAGAATAGAATAGAATAGAACAGATTGCAGAATAGAATAGAATAGAATAGAATAGAATAGAATAGAATAGAATAGAATAGTCGTAAAATGGGGCAAAATTGACTTAACTGTTTCATGAGCAACGGAAACTGTGGGCTTGATTGTGGTTGTATGTCAAGGACTACCTATATTGCAATGGCATCCGCCAGTTAGGTAAACAGAAGCCGACAACTGTCTCTACTTATGTAGATTGTGTGGCTATGTTTAGTTCCCTTTGTCATGTTCTTATCATGCGCTAAATAAATAAATCACACCGCAGCTATTGCAAGCTGCAAGACTTCCCAAACCTGCCCAGACTAGAACGAATTGCGGGACTGCAGCCTTCAAGGATCAACTTTGGCTGAAGTCTGACCTTTTTCTCTGAGCGGTCTTAACTCCGCTCGCCTGGCCAACCCATCTTTGCCAGCCTTCCAGATGTCTTCGAGTCATTTCAATTTTTATAGACTCCCCCAAGCTCTCGCTAACCTTCTTCACTTGACGGTAACATTAATTAGGGTTTAATTGTCCTTGGCACAGCAATTGCTGCTTTGTGAAAGAAGGTCCCTTCGGGAGCATAAACATTTTGGTTAAACACACGATGCCACTTGATGGAGCCCAGTAGGGTGGGACATCTGCTGGAACTGTCTTCGTGGGGGGCAGCAAAGGAAATGCAAATGAAACCGACATCCATCTTGTTAGCCAGGGGGCCCCAAGCCCCGGGCCCTTGACCAGTATCAGCCTATTTGCCCATTGGGAATCTGGCCGTGCAAGGGACGGGCGAAGCGTGCAAAACTCCATTTACACCGAGTTTTGCACGTGAGCGTGCACACACCTGCCACTTACACGGAACCGTCCCCTCTTCCCCCCCCCCCCGCTGCTGTCACCACCCCCACTGGTCCACAGAACTGGAAAGGTGGGGGACCGCTGTTGTACAACTGGAATATACAGGTAGTTCTCGGCTTACAACCACAATTGAGCCACAGATTTCTATCGCTAAGCAAGGCGTCCCATTTTATGACCGTCGTTAACTGTCTCACCGCAGTTTCTAAGTTAGTAACACAGTTGTTAAGTGAATCTGGCTGGCAGACTTTGCTTGTCAGAAGGTTGCAAAAGGGGATCACGTAACTCCGAGACACCGCCACCATCATAAATATGAGTCAGTTGCCAAACATCTGAATTTTGATCACGTGACCATGGGGATGCTACAATGGTCATAAGTGTGAAAAATGGTCCTAAGTCCTTTTTTAAAAGAGCCATTGTAACTTCCAACGGTCACTAAACAAACGGTGGTAAGTCCAGGAGGACCCGCATACCGTTGCGAGAAGGAATTTCCCAGAATTTGGCATGAAAAACAACCCTCCTTAGCATTCTCTCATCTGGGAGTAAACCTTTGGCCCAGATCAGCTGTGTTAACAGTTTTTCCTTCACTAATTAAAGGAAAATGTACCTTGCAAACAGATGTCCCAGTTGTGCTCAAACTCAAACTCTTTCATCTTTGGAGCCTTGTCTTAAAACTTGGAACAAAAGGGGAGAAACTGAACAGATTTTAGCTTCCTAAAAAGCAGCGGTGGCTTGGCAGCGCATCAAAAA
>NW_015393770.1:11783-13453 GCF_001527695.2 Protobothrops mucrosquamatus | reverse complement strand
CCTTCCTTCCTTCCTTCCTTCCTTCCTTCCTTCCTTCCTTCCTTCCTTCCTTCCTTCCTTCCTTCTCTCCCCCTCTCCTTCCTCCTTCCTCCTCCCTCCCTCCCTCCCTCCCTCCCTCCACAAGAGCACTTATATATGGCTTCACAGCGCTTTGCAACCCTCTCTGAGCTGGGATTTCGATAAAGGAGTGAGAATTCCTTGGCATTTTGATAAAGGAGTGAGAATTCCTTGGCATTCTGCTGGTATCTCCAAGGAAGAATATTGCGGGTTTTACAATGTGCAGCAGGGGGCAGTGCAGTACTTGCTTTCGTACATAATGTAAAAGTTTGAAGTTGGTCTAACCGGAGAGAGTACAGCCAACTCTTCAACTCTTCGCTTTGAAACACTGCTAGAGAGCCGTTCAGACTCAACTAAGATTCGCGTTTCTGTTTTCACTCTGTTCGTTCGGCACCCTCCTTTGGGGCTCAATCAGCTGATACTTTCTTCTTCTTCTTTTCAATTGCACGGACAGCCTTGCAACCTCTGAAAAACATGGATGCCAAAGAAGGTAAGGCAGTTGCACGTTGTGGCAAACATAGATCCAAGGCCCTTTCACACCGTGAGAATGGGGCCATGACTCAGTGGTGCATTTGCTCTGCATATACAGAGCAATCCGGATGAAATCTGTGGCCCTTCTCTTGCAACAAATGGCCTGGCATTTCTCCTAGGTGTCTCCCCCTGCCTTGATTAGGACACAGAAGTAAGGACAAGGTGCTTTTCCCTCGCTCGGATTAGGCTCCACCCTTCGCTCTTATCTCAAAGCCAAAGCCAAGCAAACAAGAGCCAGCCTTTGCCCAGAAATCATTGAAAACTATTTCATGGGGACCTAACCCTAACCACTTAGGGTTAGGCCCCCATGAATACGAACAACAAAATGGATATCGCCAATGGATTCGTAGCGCATCGGTATGCTTAGGAGGGTGTTGAGTTTTGGAGCCCACCCTATCTATATTTACTGGTAAAATACATGGGAAAATCCCATTGGGGAAAAACCCACTTAGGGTTAGGGTTAGGTCCCCATGAACTCAGAGAGCAAAATGGACATCGCCAATGGATTCGGAGCACATCGGTGTGCTTAGGAGGGTGTTGAGTTTTGGAGCCCACCCTATCTATATTTACTGGTAAAATACATGGGAAAATCCCATTGGGGAAAAACCCACTTAGGGTTAGGGTTAGGTCCCCATGAACTCAGAGAGAAAAATGGACATCGCCAATGGATTCGTAGCACATCGGTGTGCTTAGCAGCTTGTTGAGTTTTGGAGCCCACCCTATCTATGTTTCCTGGTAAAATACATGGGAAAATCCCATTGGGATTTTGCTCTCCAAATTCATGGGGACCTAACCCTAAGCCTAAGTGGGTTTTTCCCCAATGGGATTTTCACTTAGGGTTAGGGTTAGGTCCCCATGAACTCGGAGAGCAAAATGGACATCGCCAATGGATTCGGAGTGCATCTGTGTACTTAGGAGGGTGTTGAGTTTTGGAGCCTGCCCTATCTATATTTCCTGGTAAAATACATGGGAAAATCCTAAGATTTTGCTCTCCAAATTCACGGGGACCTAACCCTAAGCCTGTGGGTTTTTCCCCAATGGGATTTTCACTTAGGGTTAGGGTTAGGTCCCCATGAACTCGG
>NW_015393770.1:6998-8286 GCF_001527695.2 Protobothrops mucrosquamatus | reverse complement strand
TCTCTTCTCTTCTCTTCTCTTCTCTTCTCTTCTCTTCTCTTCTCTTCTCCTCTCTTCTCTTCTCTTCTCTTCTCTTCTCTTCTCTTCTCTTCTCTTCTCTTCTCTTCTCTTCTCTCCTCTCCTCTCGTCTCCTTAATAAAGGTAAAGGTTTCCCTGTCCAGCCATATCCAACTCTAGGCGTGGTTGTTGTTGTTAGTTGCAAAGTCGTGTCTGACCCATCGCGACCCCATGGACAACGTTCCCCCAGGCCTTCCTGTCCTCTGCCATCTTCTGGAGTCCATTGAAGCTCACGCCTCCTGCTTCAGGGACTCCATCCAGCCACCTCCTTCTCTGTCGTCCCCTTCTTCTCTTGCCCTCCATCTTTCCCAGCAACAGGCCCTTCTCCAGTGAGTCCTTCCTTCTCATTAGGTGGCCAAAGTACTTGAGTTTCAACTTCAGGATCTGGCCTTCTAAAGAGCAGTCGGGGTTGATCTCCTCTAGGACTGACCGGTTGGATCGCCTTGCAGTCCAGGGGACTCGCAGGAGTCTTCTCCAGCACCAGAGTTCAAAGGCCTCCATTCTTCTAGGCGTGGTGGTCCTCTCCATTTTTGGTTGAGGGAGCCAGTGTTGGCTGAAGACATTTTCTGTGGTCATGCGGCCAGCGTGACCATATGCCGAGGCACACAGAATGCTGTTCCCTTCCCACTGAAGAGGTACCTATTTATCTACTTGCATTTGCATGCTTTCAAAATGCTAGTTTGGCAGGAGCTGGGACAAGGAACCGAAGCTCACCCCATCGTGTGATGCTCTGGTCTGAAACTCAGGCTCAGCATCTTTAACCACTCAGCCAGCGCCCTTGTCTCAAGTCCAGGTGGGTGAGCAGCCAATCGATTCTCCCTGATGGACCATCTTACAAACATCGGAGAAGAGTAAATCCTGAAATCTCAAAAGTCCTTCCTCGAAAGGTGTCTCATAGCAACAAGAATCTCAACGAAACGTCCGTGAAATGGGGAAATACAGAGCAATTATGCCCATTTCAGTTTTGACAGTTATCCAATCCACAAGAGGTAACAAGTTGAGGAAGCTGTTGAAAAATACTGCACGTTGAGAATGAAAGCAAGAAAATGAATATCTGGGGTCCATCCTGTAAACCAGGGCAATCCTCCAACCATGGCAACTAAGACTTGTGGATTTCATCTCCCAGAATTTGTTAGGCAGCCATGCTGACTGGGGAATTCTGGGAGTTGGAGTTCACAAGTCTTAGAATTGCCAAAGTTGGAAAACCCTGCTGTAAACAGAACGAGAGTGT
>NW_015393770.1:0-2754 GCF_001527695.2 Protobothrops mucrosquamatus | reverse complement strand
AGGTTGGTTTTTTTTTCTTTTTTGATATTCCCAGCTGGATGTAGCTTAGGACATTGATTTGTTACCTTCTTCTATAGATGAGCTACAGAGAAAGAGAATGGCCATTGATTGGCTTAGGAATGTCTCCTGTGTTCACTTCTATGGAGTCAAATCATCAAACGGTTTCAAACTGCTTTGGGAGAGATTGAGAGTAAAAAAAATAGAGATCATCTACCAACCTTTCCTTTGGGGCTGCAAAACCATTGAATAACCACTAGTGGGCAGCCAAGAGGTATATGGTCTCCCTCTAACTATGTGCTGCCATCATGTGGTCATTAGGAACTCTGCAACCCAGATGTTGTTATGAATATGGAATAAACATTAACCCAGACTGTATCTGAAGATATCATTACTGACATCCATAGAAGAAGAATTTTATAGAAGAGAATGTCAGGGCCACCTGTTAAATTCCAGTTAAGCTTATTTATTGCTCATGCCTATACACAAGAAGCTAGTCAACTAACAGCACTAAATTGGTGCTAGATAAGAGTCAACGGAATTCAAGAGGGATTGAACTTAGACCCCTAAGTTCATAAGGATTCATAAAGAACATAAGGATTCCAAGCTGATTCCTCTCTTCACTCCATCTCCATCCCCAGGCTCTGCCTTTGCTTCTCCCACAGAGAAACAGATAAAGAATAATGATACGATAAACAACCATGAGCTCAACAATCAGCAGATAAAGAACAATGAGGATTTAATAGTAGAAGATAAGAAAGAAATTAAGATGAAGACCAGGGAACAATTCACAGCAGAAGGACATTCTTCTCAAAGGTTTCCGTACAATCGGGTGAAAAGCAGATTTAATATAGACAAAAGGATAATTGGAATGGAGAAGAAGACAACTGAATCTGAAATCGTGTATGGGGTAAATGAGCTGCAAATTTTGGTTATAATCTAAATGTGGTCATATGGGAAAAACTGTGGGGAACTGGTGTTAAATTTACCTCAGATTCTAATTTAAGACAGATGTCTATGGAGATTCTCAGTCATCCAGGTCAGGGTTGTCCCAAAGGTGTTTTTTTTCAAAAGGCAACTGGACTTTCTTTGTTTTTGCTTGAAAACATTTTGCTTCTCATCCAAGAAGCTTCTTCAGTTCTTGAACAAGGATAACTCTGAAGAAATGAAGAAGCTTCTTGGATAAGAAGCGAAATGTCTTCAAGCAAAAACAAAGAAAGTCCAGTTGCCTTTTGAAAAAAAAACACCTTTGGGATTTAAGACAGAGGTGCTGGCTCTATTCTCCACCATCTTACAATAATAATAATAAAGTTGGAAGGGAACCTTGGAGGTCATCAAGTCCAACCCCCTGCTCAGGCAGGAAACCCTATACCATTTTGGACAAATGGCTGTCCAGTCTCTTCTTAAAAATTTCCAGTGTTAGGAGCATTCACCGCTTCTAGAGGCAGGTTGTTCCACTGGTTAATTGTTCCAACTGTCAGGAAGTTTCTCCTTAGTTCTAGGTTGCTTCTCTCCTTGATGAGTTTCCATCCGTTGCTTCTTGTCCTGCCTTCAGGCGCTTTGGAAAATAGTTTGACTCCCTCTTCTTTGGGGCAGCCCCTGAGATACTGGAAGGCTGCTATCATGTCCCCCCTGGTCCTTCTCTTTATTAAACTAGACACACCCAATTCCAGCAACCGTTCTTTGCATGTTTTAGCCTCCAGTCCCCTGATCATCTTTGGTGCTCTTCTCTGCACTTTTTCTAGAGTCTCAGCATCTTTTTTACATAGTGGTGACCAAAACTGGATGCCGTATTTCAAATGTGGCCTCACCAAGGCATTGTAAAGTGGTATTAATACTTCACGTGATCTTGAGTCTACCCCTCTTCATTAAGAGATGAAGGACTTTGAAATGTAATATGAGATCTTCGCAAAACAATACTGCTTAACCAAACAGAACTGCAAGACCGTCCCTTCTTATTACTTTCATAAATCCGAAATAAAACCAGGTTGTATTCCTAGGACCCTTAAAAAAAAAAAGATTGTGATCATTTGGCTTGGATGTGGAAGACTGCCCTCCGTATTATGATTTTGGGTTCTTCTTCTAAGGGCATTATTTTCCCCACCTCTATGAATTTTCTTGTAACATGAAAAAAAAAAAGAGAAAGAGGAAGGGAAAAAAAATGTGAGTAAATTGTTGGCTTTTCTCCTCTTCAAAGAAAACTGCATTTTGCTGATGGAGCAGGGAGGTTTGATAATGAAACACCATGGGGTAATAAAGCAGGAAAGGTAAAATTATTTAAAGTGGACTGTTATGTAGCTCTTCCACACACGAAGGATTATTGTTCCTCTCCTTTCTTTTTCTTTTTTTTTTCTTTCTTCTTTTTCCCCTAAAAAACCCAGCCTTTTTGCTTTAATAGCAAAAATGAAATCCATCCCTTTGTTGGATGTTGGTGCTTTTTGGAAATAGGTGTGGATAACAGCGCAGCCTGGGGAATTCAAGAATAAATGTGGCATAGAGGCGAAGGGGAGAAAGAAAAAGGAATAAATATTTAATCAACCGACTGCTTTTCAAGGGCGGAAAAATGGGGAGCCGGCGAGAGCTCGGGGAAGAGCTACCTTTTAATTTTATCAATACCTTTAAAACAATGGCAGCCACCCAGGCAGCCGAGAAAGAAAGGAACATCTGTTGAAGAAGCTGCAATTGGACACTCGGCGCGGTTTTATATCTCACGGCTGTCGTGGTTGCCAGCCAAAATCGCAGGGCAAGAGAGGAAAC
>NW_015393769.1:13856-19367 GCF_001527695.2 Protobothrops mucrosquamatus | reverse complement strand
CTTTTTGAAAAACTATGGTTTTATCTTAACTTATCTGAGAAAGATTTGTGGGTCCCATTTCTTCATTTGTTATATGATTAACTTTATAACTCATCAGTCTGTTTACCTAAGCAATTTGGGGAATGACCTGTCCCTTGATTTCTTTATTGTCAAACCCTGATCTGCAACATCTGGCAATAGCTCAAGAATTATCTTTTTTTAAAAAAAAACTCACCGAGCCAGTAGCCTTCTTTTAGGAATGGTGATGGGGATCCTTCGCTCAACTCCTAACATTTTTCTATGCAGAAGATTCAGTTTTATTCCTAGTATTCCCACCAAAGTGGTACTACAATAGTTTAATGAGATGGAGAAGCACGTTCATTTGAGGACTTGGTGAAATGCTGCTGGATCAGAATCAAGATTTCAATTCTGTTTCCTAATTCCTTTTAGAGAATGTCTCAAAACAATAGGCAGCAAAATGTATCACCTAAAGCTGTGAAGTGAACAGATAAAATTTAATTACATCTGGTCTCATCTATCTTATCAGGAGGAATATTTCTACTTAAGACTGGTATTTGCTGTGCTTGTTCTCAAGAACATCCAGAGATACAGTATATTCCCTCCTCTCTTCTTAAATATTCTTAAATAACTCATTTTTTAAGAACTCTTCCCCTGACTACCTCTGTTTTTGTAGACTAGGATTTAACAAGGGAAACAAAAATGTTCATCCTCTTTTCTCTGCATTTCTTCTGATGAAGAAGATGGAAAGAGGAAAAGTACCAATAAGCCATTGTTCCAGCTGCAATATCCTTTTTACTCTTCTACGTAAGAGTCATTACATTTTATAGAAACATCTAAGAACAGAAGGGAGAGAGTGGGATGGAGAAAGGAGACACTGAAAGGTGATTCTACATGATATCTTACTTGGAAGTAATTTGGACTGATTTCCACCAAGTAGATAGACATGTTTTTCTTGAATCCACATCTAGGTGCTTGGATCTTCCCATTGGAATCATCTATTTTCAAAAGCAGCTAATGGGACAAAATTGTAGCACCTCTTCTCCATTTATATCCTAAATCCAAAGATTTCCATATTTCATTGTCTTCAGTACGGGCTGTTTTATCACTGACCACCAAGCAATTAGTCTTCTTTAAGAGTATACTTTATAGACAAGAGTTTATTCTGAAGGTCACCATTAGCTTATTGCATACATACTTTTGGGAAATGACCCACATTTCAGGGCAAAAGAATATTCAAGCATGTTATCACTAGTAAATTATGACGTGCCTGGAGCAATCTATGAATTAGCATTTTTACCATGAATCATACTAACTGCCATGAGATTAAACTTGACTACAATGAAAGCTAGGAAACTCAGTTGTTAATCATGATAGAGGTCTTCCTTTAACATCCAGCTTCCTGAGTCTTCATAAAACAATTTATTCTCCATTTATGGACAATAGGTCAGATTGTATAAATCTCACTGTCATAGATAACCTTGCATTATGCAAGCTAGTTCAGTGGAACTAACAGGAAGATGTGTGGGAGATGGACCATATTTGCCAATTCATGCTTCATAGCGTAGCCTCTTTTGTGCAATGATAAGAATAAATTTTTGAATCTGACTTTCAGAACGCCAGGAAATCCTATACCATTCCAGATAGCGGCTGTCCAGTCTCTTATTAAAGTCTTCCAGTGATGGAGCACCACAACTTCTGAAGGCAAGCTATTCCACTAGTTCAGGGGTAGGCAACCTTGGCTCTTTTATGACTTGTGGACTTCAACTCCCAGAATTCCTGAGCCAGCATGGCTGGCTCAGGAATTCTGGGAGTTGAAGTCCACGAGTCATAAAAGAGCCAAAGTTGCCTACCCCTGCTAGTTAATTGTTCTCAGTTAGGAAATTTCTCCTTAGTTCTAGGTTGCTTCTCCCTTTGATTAATTTCCATCCATTGCCTTCTGATGTTTTGGAAAATAGGTTGACCCCATCTTCTTTGTGACAGCCCCTCAAATATTGAAACACTGCTATCATGTCACCCCTAGTCATTAGACTAGACATACCCAATTCCTGTAACTGTTCTTCATATGTCTTAACCTCCAGCCCCCTAATCACTTTTGTTGCTCTTTTTTGCACTCTTTCTGGAGTCTCAACATCTTTTTTTATAGGAGTCTCAACATTTTTTTTATAATAAGGTGACCAAAACTGGATGCAATATTTCAAGTGTGGTTGTACTAAGGCTTTATAAAGCGGTACTAATACTTCACACGGTCTTGATTCTATCCATCTGTTAATGCAATCAGTGCTATCTATAACAAACTTCAGCAGCTGGAATGAAAATAATAATCTAACGAAAGGAAGAAGTTCTTGCTCCTTTAGTAGAATGTACAAAAGTGATTTTGCAAAATAAAACATCTACTGCTTCTATAGCTGTGAAGAAATAAAGCAGGCACTTGTCCCAAAGGTGCTTTTTTCAAAAGGCAACTGGACTTTCTAAGGGGGGGGGGGGTTTCTTTGAAAATGTTTAACTTCTCACCCAGTTCCATTTACCTCTGGAACTGAAGAACTGAAGAAGCTTCTTGGATGAGAAGCGAAATGTTTTCAAAGACAAAAGCTCAGAAAGTCCAGTTGCCTTTTGCAAAAAGCACTTTTGGAATGACCTGGATGACTGAGAATCTCCACAGACAAAGCAGCCATTTCTGCATAAAAATCCCATATTTCTGATTTTGAAAAGGGAATTTCTGTAAACAATAATTACACATGGATTGGAATTTCCCATGTCTGGACTAGATGTTCCCATACTTCTTTCAGTTCTATTTTAATTCCTTTAATTCTGTCAAAGAACTATAATATCCCACTATAATAAGCAGGAGACCACTTCAGAACAGTTGCTTATAGAAAGACACAGAGGAGTGGGTTCTTATATCCTGAAGGGTGTGAGAGTGATATGTGTACCTAATTTTAATTTGGGAAGTGGAAAAAAAATCTGCTTCAGGCAATAGGACCTTTCTGTTCCCAGCTACTATCTTAAAATAATCAGTGGCTCTGTTCTACTTACTTCCTGCCTTCCTCAATTTGCCTGAGAAACAGAATACAATTTGCACCAGATTCTGCAGTCAAGAAACAGATTATAACTTGAAAACTTAGGAGGAGGGGAGAAAAAAAATAAGATATATTACCTTTTAACCAGGAAAGAAACAACCAACCTATACTCTCTCTTTTTTGAAAAATAACATTTTCAATTAAAATATTATGCTAAAAGGTGAAAGTTATAATTTTCCATGACCACAGGCCACAGATGTGCCCACATTAAATGTTTCAGATTGAATGTTTTAAGGACTGGAATTGCTGATCACCATTTTGCTAAGCCATTTAAATGATACAACCCCCAATTTGGGATGTGGTGTCCTAGTCTCGCAACTCAATCTGCAACCAAGCTATACTGAAATATTTCAATCCCATTTTTGCTGAAATCAACAGAGCTATAAAACCTTCAACACACATCCCCTACTTAAATGGGTTATGGGTCAGGCTGCTACCATTAAAGCAAATTTACATTCTAGAAAACTGAGACCACTGTTTTCGGAAGCTGTTTCAGATGTGGCTTACTCGTTGCTTTTATTCCATTTATTCGTCATACTTGTGTGAATGGAAATCAGAGAGTTGGTATATATATCATAGTCCTTTGAGGTTTTAAAATTGGTCATCAAATATAGAATTATTCTCTAACTACACTAATATCAAACACAGAGAGAATTTTGAGATTCCATTTTATTCTTTCCTATGTAGGGCTTGTTTGAAGCGATTAGCCATGGTGAAAATTATAAATTTCTACATGACAACTATGAGTTTTCTACAAACGGTACCAATTACTGTAATAAGATAATCTTTTATGCACAGATCCATTTTTAGAATGTGTGGTTCTAAATAGGGCTGACATAGTTTCAGGGCTAGATTAATTCCTTTGCTAAGTTTGCCACATTATTTTGGTTTTTCTTCAGTCATCTGATCATTTGCTAGAATATCTTCCTCGTGTGCTCCCAACCCTGAGCTTAAAAAGAACACACACAAAAAAAACCTCCTTGCAACAGCATGGATAGGTACTGTACTTTAATTCTGAGCTGTTGGAAAATTAAAATTCTACCACTAAAGGAGCTATTTTTTCAGACTGGCAATGCATACAGCTAGAATAGTTGGGAAATTTTGATAACTATTATTAGTTAACTACCATTGAAGTGTTTGGGGAAGCAAGTGGGAGACAGGCAGAATGGGCAATGGCTGCGAGGAGACAAGGGGCCTAGAAAGACAGTGAAAGAAACACTGCACCATAAGGTTGCCTACTTGTGTAGACTTTCATCTGTCTCATATTTAGCAAACAATGCCTACCCTGTGGCCTATAGCTGAGATCCAAAGAGGATTACCTTGCTAGCATTTCAAGACTGTTTTCCCTAAGGACAATAAGATAGCACACTCTTTTAATGATACAAGCTAAGTCAGTTTATTAGGGCTGTAGGTCTTAGAATGGCGGTCCCCAGCCTTTGCGGTTTGGCAGCCCGGCTGGGGGGGGAGAGGGGAACCAGGTCACGCAGCAGCGGTCCAGTCGAGCATGCAGCTCGACTCATTCGAGTGGTGGCCTAGAGCGAACGTGTATGCACACACACAGCTCAACTACAAGTTGAGCTGCATGCGTGTGTGTGCTGGCCCTCCACTCGCACCAGTCAACCTGTGTACACGCACACACACATGTGCACCGGCCCACAGCCCACTTGCGAATAGGCCACAGCCTGGTAGAGTGCTGCAGCCCAGGGTTTGGGGACCCTTGCCTTAGAGCATCCTGGGTCTTACTTCTGAGTAATCCTATAAAAGGCTGAACTATAGATAAGCAAGGTATAAACTTGCAAAAAGAGCAGAAATAAGCCACCACATGGTTTATTCAGTTTAAACTAAACCAGTCAGTTTGGTGCAGTGGTTAAGATGCTGGCCTACAAACCAGGAGACTGTGAGTTCTAGACCTGTTTTAGGTATGAAAGCCATCTGAGTGACTTTGGTCCAATCAGCAGAAGACAGTGAGTTCTAGTCCTGCCGTAGGCATGACAGCCATCTGGTTGACTCTCTCTCTCTCTCCCTCAGCCTAATTCACCTCACAGGGATGTTGTTGTTGTTGTGGGAAAATAAGGGGAGGAAGGTATAATTGTGCATGTTTGCTACCTTGGGTTACTTATAAAGTAACAAAGACAGGATAAAAATAAAATAATATAAACGTTCAGAGGCTGGAGGAGGACCACCCTCCCAAGTAGACCTTTGAATCAAAGAGGCCATTGTGAGGAGATTAAGCCCCCCCCCCCGAGTGACACATCAACTTCAGTTTGCTTTGAACTTTGGAAAACTCTCAGGCTGAAGTCTTGTTCAAAGCAGTGTCCTTCAGATGAACAAATACGGGAGGAAGGTCAAATTACCACCTCATCTTGTCAAGTGTCTTCCTTTTCTCCATTCAGCTGCACAGTTCAGGTTTCAGCTTCTTCCCCCCCCCCCCCCC